>NW_027361780.1:3430000-3561395 GCF_039654945.1 Dendrobates tinctorius | reverse complement strand
CAACAATCCCACAAGCAGAGAAGGTGATCAGTAATCCATACTTCACAGAGCCCACACACCTCATACTACACACCGGCACAAACGATATCCAACAAGAGACAGTCACTCAGGACCTAACAAAACTCGCAATAGCAGCCCAGCAAAAATTCCCCAGAACCAAAATAATCCTGTCTGCCCTGCTTCCAAGGAAAGAAATAAACCAAGAGGTAATCCAGCAAATCAACTCAGAGCTGGCTGCCAGTATCGCCTCAACACCAAATATACAGCTGGCAAGCCACCCCAGAATAACGCTCCGTCACCTATACGACGACAAACACCTCAATAAACAAGAGGTCAGCAATCTAGCAAAAGAGCTAAAGGACATGGTTCTAAACAGACCTCCGAGACTACAAGCAAGACGCCCACCAAACAGATGGCAAACCACAGCGATCCCTGGAGAGAATCCACAGAGAGGGCAAAGGAGACAACATGCCCCACAATGGCAACGCACAGCGATCCCCAATGAGAGTCCACAGACAGGGCACAGGAAACAACATACCCCACAATGGCAACACAGAGCAACAGAGAAAAGCAACATGGCTGAAATAAGGACATTGCTCAGCACACTATGCAGCCAACTCATGGGACACCCTTAAAATATGCCACCCAAACCCACCACAAGAACGTGTTACGTCCTATGAAAATCTTTCTTCATTATAAGGTATATCGACCAAATATGACATCCTTAGTTATCAGCAGCTGGAACATTCAAGGACTGAATGCCTCAGCCTTTGGGTCCAAGACAAATGACCCAGACTTCAAGCAAAAGCTAAAGAACATTGACATCCAGATCCTCCTGGAGACATGGGCCCGGGCAGAGGAGGAATCCCTGACACCCATGGGATACAGGAATTTTCTCTCTCTGCCCAGAAAAACAAGAACATCAAACAGGGCCGTTGTTCAGGGGGCATACTAATATGGTACAAGGAGGAAATCAAAGAGCACATCAAGGCAGTAAAAAGAGGAGAAAGCCATATCTGGATGAGGATAAGCAGCGCCATCCTCACCTCTCAGCAGGACATCTACCTCTGCGCAGCCTACATCCCTCCATCAGAATCCCCATACTATAAGCCGGACATCTATGAGGTCATACAGAGAGAGGCAGCCCAATTCCAGTCCATGGGCAGAGTGCTCCTCTGCGGAGACCTCAATGCCAGGACGGGTACAGAGAAGGACTACATGTCACCTGACGGAAAACACATATGTAATGGGAGATGGATCCTTCTATAATGACTCAGTACAGACCGCAAGAAACAGCTATGACAGAGTGGTGAATAAAAGCGGCAGAACCTTGCTGAACCTGTGCCGGAGCTTGGGGCTGTATATAGTGAATGGACGCATCAGGGGGGACTCACTAGGGAGATTTACACTAAACTCCCACTTGGGCAGCAGTGTGGTGGATTACGCAATAACGGACATAAACCCAGCAAACATAAATGCCTTCATAGTCACCCCTGAAACCCACCTGTCAGACCACAACCAGACACTGCTGTACATGAGATCCACGGACAAACAACCCATAGAAAAGCCACACCTGGACCAGTCTACACACCTGCCACCATCCTACAAGTGGCCCAAACAGTTATCCACTGAATACACCAACATGACTAACAGAACCGAGATCCAAGAGCTACTTGTAAATTTCAACACAAGTAGTTACGCATCAAACCAGCAAGGGGTCAACGGGGCAGTGAATGACTTTAACAACATCCTATACACCATGGCAGAGCAAGCAGGCATCAGAAGAACCAACCCCAAGAAACCAACAAACAAACAAGGCCAAAATGGTTTGACAAAGAATGTAAATCACTACGCAACTCCCTAAGGGTAGCCTCAACCAAAAGCACAGAGATCCAAACAACAGGGACCTAAGAGCGGCCCATGACATCCTACAGAGGCAATACAAACGCACTCTCAGGGAGAAAAAACAGAGGCATATCTGCCAAGAACTACAGAAGCTTGAGGACTCCCTCCAGGACAACTCATTCTGGGAGACCTGGAATCATATCGGCACAAAGCCCAAGCAGAGCATCCTCCACATCCAAAATGGCAACATCTGGCACAGCTACTTCAAAGGCCTCTACAAGAACAAGACCTAACCCCAGAACAGAAGCACCTAACCACTAAACTCAGAGACATGGAGGAGACAATCAAAGACTTCCAAAATCCTCTGGACATACCAATCAGTGTGCTGGAAATAAAAGACAGTATCAAATTTATGAAATGCAAGAAGGCCGCGGGCAGTGATGGCATCCTGCCAGAGATGATCAAATTCAGTTCCCCAGATATACATGCAGCACTGGCAAAACTATTCACCCACATCCTGAGTGCTGGCTACTTCCCAAAAAGCTGGAATCAAGGTCTCATAACGCCCATCTACAAGAATGGAGACAGATATGATCCAGCAAACTACAGAGGAATATGTGTTAACAGCATTCTGGGAAAACTATTTAACAGCATTATTAACAAAAGGATCATCACCTTCCTCACCCAGCGGGACACCCTCAGCAGAAGGCAAGCTGGGTTCATGCCAAACCATCGCACCACGGATCACATCTACACCCTGCAAAGCCTCATCAAGACCCACATCCATAGAAAAAAACAGGGGAAAATATTTGCATGTTTTGTGGACTTCAAGAAGGCCTTTGACTCAGTGTGGCACCCAGGTCTGTTCCTGAAACTCCTGGAGAGCGGAATAGGTGGCAGAACCTACGACGTCATCAAGAGCTCATACACGGAGAATCGGTGCAGCGTGAGGTGAATGGAAAGAGGACGGCCTTCTTCCGGCAGTGCCGTGGGGTAAGACAGGGCTGCAGCCTGAGCCTAACTCTATTTAACATCTACATAAATGGACTGGCAGCGGCCCTGGAATCCTCCTCTGCCCCAGGTCTCAGCCTGCACGACCGAGAGGTGAAGATCCTGCTGTATGCAGATGACCTCCTGCTGCTTTCCCCAACCGAGAGAGGCCTCCAAGATAGCTTGGCCGTGCTGGAAACATTCAGCACCACATGGGCGCTGCCCATCAACCAAAAAGAAGACCAAAGTCATGGTGTTTCAAAAGAGGAGTTCTAAAGAAACCTCCACTTCCTCCCTCACACAAAATGGTGCCACGCTAGAGAAGACAAGCAGCTATACCTACCTCGGTCTGAAGCTAAGCCAAACCGGGAGCCTCAAGCAAGCAGCAGAGACCCTGAAAGGGAAAGCATGCAGAACCTTCTATGCCATCAGAAGACAAATGTACCACCTCAAACCACCGGTGAGAGCCTGGCTCAAGATATTCGACAGCGTCATCACACTATACTGCTATATGGCAGCGAGGTATGGGGTCCAGCAACCTATCCAGACCAGAAAAAGTGGGATTCCAGCCAACCGAAGTCTTCCATCTGGAGTTCTGCAAATATCTCCTCCAGGTACATCGCAGCACCTCAAACATAGCCTGTCGGGCAGAGCTGGGCCGATTCCCCTTATGGCTCACTATACACAAGAGGGCGCTATCACACCAGGCGCATATACAGAACAGCAACCCCAGCTCCTACCATCATAAAGCCCTGCTGAGCCAGAGCCAAGAGCAAGCCAGGAACCTCGGCAGCCAGCTCAACCAAAGTCAGCAACACACCCTAACTAAGCCCAAATAAAAGAGATCTCAGAGAGCTGCAAGATGCAATACATAGAGGGTTGGAAGAGTGAATTGGAGAACTCCCAGAAACTCACCATCTACCGGTCACTGCGGAGGGACTACACACTGGCTCCATACCTGGAAAGGCTACGCCACCCCAAAGACAGGCAGACCCTGAGTATATACAGATTAAGCGCCCACAATCTAGAGGTGGAAACAGGGCGGCACCGACAGACATACAAGCCACGAGAGAACAGACTGTGCAAGCACTGCCAGCAGGGGGCTCTGGAAGATGAGGTGCATTTCCTGCTGCACTGCAACAAATACTCAGCAGTGAGGGACTCCCACTTCCAGAAACTTACCACCCATACCCCAGACTTCCCATCCATGGACGAGGAGAGGAAACTCTGCATCCTACTGGGGGAAGAAGAATCAATGGTGGAGGTCGCCGCCCAATATGTCACCACATGTCATAAGATGAGAGGAACTAAAGACCTCCAAATGGACAATCACTCCCCAAATTTTGCCCCCAACACCCCATCCCCACTACCCTAATCCACTCCCTGCCACACTTCTTCTCTTGCTTTGGCAACACTAATTGTATTTTGGTCCTGCCAATAAAGCCAATTTGAATTTGAGAGAGAGAGAGAGAACGGAGAGAGAGAGAGAGAACGGAGAGAGAGAGAGAGAACGGAGAGAGAGAGAGAGAGAGAGAGAGAGAAAACGAGAGAGAACGAGAGAGAAAACGAGAGAGAACGAGAGAGAACGAGAGAGAACGAGAGAGAACGAGAGAGAACGAGAGAGAACGAGGAGAACGAGAGAGAGAGAGAAAACGAGAGAGAGAGAGAGAAAACGAGAGAGAGAGAGAGAAAACGAGAGAGAGAGAGAGAAAACGAGAGAGAGAGAGAGAAAACGAGAGAGAGAGAGAGAAAACGAGAGAGAGAGAGAAAACGAGAACGAGAGAGAGAGAGAACGAGAACGAGAGAGAGAGAGAACGAGAACGAGAGAGAGAGAGAACGAGAGAGAGAGAGAACGAGAGAGAGAGAGAACGAGAGAGAGAGAACGAGAGAGAGAGAGAACGAGAGAGAGAGAGAACGAGAGAGAGAGAAAACGAGAGAGAGAGAAAACGGAGAGAGAGAGAGAGAACGGAGAGAGAGAGAGAGAACGGAGAGAGAGAGAGAGAACGGAGAGAGAGAGAGAGAGAACGGAGAGAGAGAGAGAGAGAACGGAGAGAGAGAGAGAGAGAACGGAGAGAGAGAGAGAGAGAACGGAGAGAGAGAGAGAGAGAACGGAGAGAGAGAGAGAGAGAACGGAGAGAGAGAGAGAACGGAGAGAGAGAGAGAGAGAACGGAGAGAGAGAGAGAACGGAGAGAGAGAGAGAGAACGGAGAGAGAGAGAGAGAACGGAGAGAGAGAGAGAGAACGGAGAGAGAGAACGAGAGAACGAGAGAGAGAGAGAGAGAGAGAGAGAACGAGAGAAAACGAGAGAGAGAGAGAAAACGAGAGAGAGAGAGAACGAGAGAGAGAGAGAGAGAACGAGAGAGAGAGAGAGAGAGAGAGAACGAGAGAGAGAGAGAGAGAGAGGAGAACAGAGAGAGAGAGAGAGAGAGAGAGAGAGAACGAGAGAGAGAGAGAGAACGGAGAGAGAGAGAGAGAACGGAGAGAGAGAGAGAGAACGGAGAGAGAGAACGAGAGAACGAGAGAGAGAGAGAGAGAGAACGAGAGAGAGAGAGAGAGAACGAGAGAGAGAGAGAGAGAGAGAACGAGAGAGAGAGAGAACGAGAGAGAGAGAGAGAGAACGAGAGAGAGAGAGAGAGAGAACGAGAGAGAGAGAGAGAGAACGAGAGAGAGAGAACGAGAGAGAGAGAACGAGAGAGAGAGAACGAGAGAGAGAGAGAGAAAACGAGAGAGAGAGAGAGAAAACGAGAGAGAGAGAGAGAGAGAGAGAGAGAAAACGAGAGAGAGAGAAAACGAGAGAGAGAGAGAACGAGAGAGAGAGAGAGAACGAGAGAGAGAGAGAGAGAGAACGAGAGAGAGAGAGAGAGAGAACGAGAGAGAGAGAGAAAACGAGAGAGAGAGAGAGAAAACGAGAGAGAGAGAGAGAGAAAACGAGAGAGAGAACGAGAGAGAGAGAGAAAACGAGAGAGAGAGAGAAAACGAGAGTGAGAGAGAGAAACGAGAGAGAGAGAGAAACGAGAGAGAGAGAGAGAAAACGAGAGAGAGAGAGAGAACGAGAGAGAGAGAGAAAACGAGAGAGAGAGAGAAAACGAGAGAGAGAGAGAGAAACGAGAGAGAGAGAGAAACGAGAGAGAGAGAGAAAACGAGAGAGAGAGAGAAAACGAGAGAGAGAGAGAAAACGAGAGAGAGAGAGAAAACGAGAGAGAGAGAGAAAACGAGAGAGAGAGAGAAAACGAGAGAGAGAGAGAGAACGAGAGAGAGAGAGAGAACGAGAGAGAGAGAGAGAACGAGAGAGAGAGAGAGAACGAGAGAGAGAGAGAGAACGAGAGAGAGAGAGAGAGAGAACGAGAGAACGAGAGAACGAGAGAACGAGAGAACCGAGAGAACGAAGAGAACGAGAGAACGAGAGAACGAGAGAACGAGAGAACGAGAGAACGAAGGAACGAGAGAACGAGAGAACGAGAGAACGAGAGAGAACGAGAGAACGAGAGAACGAGAGAACGAAGAGAACGAGAGAACGAGAGAGAGAGAGAACGAGAGAGAGAGAGAACGAGAGAGAGAGAGAACGAGAGAGAGAGAGAACGAGAGAGAGAGAGAACGAGAGAGAGAGAGAACGAGAGAGAGAGAGAACGAGAGAGAGAGAGAACGAGAGAGAGAGAGAACGAGAGAGAGAGAGAACGAGAGAGAGAGAGAACGAGAGAGAGAGAGAACGAGAGAGAGAGAGAACGAGAGAGAGAGAGAACGAGAGAGAACGAGAGAGAACGAGAGAGAGAGAGAACGAGAGAGAACGAGAGAGAACGAGAGAGAGAGAGAACGAGAGAGAGAGAGAACGAGAGAGAGAGAGAACGAGAGAGAGAGAGAACGAGAGAGAACGAGAGAGAGAGAGAACGAGAGAGAGAGAGAACGAGAGAGAGAGAGAACGAGAGAGAGAACGAGAGAGAACGAGAGAGAACGAGAGAGAACGAGAGAGAACGAGAGAGAACGAGAGAGAACGAGAGAGAACGAGAGGAGAACGAGAGAGAACGAGAGAGAACGAGAGAGAACGAGAGAGAACGAGAGAGAACGAGAGAGAACGAGAGAGAACGAGAGAGAACGAGAGAGAACGAGAGAGAGAGAGAGAGAGAGAGAACGAGAGAGAGAACGAGAGAGAGAACGAGAGGAGAGAACGAGAGAGAGAGAGAACGAGAGAGAGAGAGAGAGAACGAGAGAGAGAGAACGAGAGAGAGAGAACGAGAGAGAGAGAACGAGAGAGAGAGAGAGAAAACGAGAGAGAGAGAGAGAAACGAGAGAGAGAGAGAGAGAGAGAGAGAAAACGAGAGAGAGAGAAAACGAGAGAGAGAGAGAGAACGAGAGAGAGAGAGAGAGAGAGAGAACGAGAGAGAGAGAGAGAAACGAGAGAGAGAGAGAGAAAAACGAGAGAGAGAGAGAGAAAACGAGAGAGAGAACGAGAGAGAGAGAGAAAACGAGAGAGAGAGAGAGAAAACGAGAGAGAGAGAGAGGAAAACGAGAGAGAGAGAGAGAAAACGAGAGAGAGAGAGAGAAAACGAGAGAGAGAACGAGAGAGAGAGAGAAACGAGAGAGAGAGAGAAAACGAGAGAGAGAGAGAAAACGAGAGAGAGAGAGAAAACGAGAGAGAGAGAGAAAACGAGAGAGAGAGAGAAAACGAGAGAGAGAGAGAAAACGAGAGAGAGAGAGAAAACGAGAGAGAGAGAGAAAACGAGAGAGAGAGAGAGACGAAGAGAGAGAGAGAGAGAACGAGAGAGAGAGAACGAGAGAGAGAGAGAACGAGAGAGAGAGAGAACGAGAGAGAGAGAGAGAACGAGAGAGAGAGAGAGAACGAGAGAGAGAGAGAGAACGAGAGAGAGAGAGAGAACGAGAGAGAGAGAGAGACGAGAGAGAGAGAACGAGAGAACGAGAGAAACGAGAGAAACGAGAGAACGAGAGAACGAGAGAACGAGAGAACGAGAGAGAACGAGAGAACGAGAGAACGATGAGAACGAGAGAACGAGAGAGAGAGAGAACGAGAGAGAGAGAGAACGAGAGAGAGAGAGAACGAGAGAGAGAGAGAACGAGAGAGAGAGAGAACGAGAGAGAGAGAGAACGAGAGAGAGAGAGAACGAGAGAGAGAGAGAACGAGAGAGAGAGAGAACGAGAGAGAGAGAGAACGAGAGAAGAGAGAGAACGAGAGAGAACGAGAGAGAGAGAGAACGAGAGAGAACTGAGAGAGAGAGAGAACGAGAGAGAACGAGAGAGAACGAGAGAGAACGAGAGAGAACGAGAGAGAGAGAGAGAACGAGAGAGAGAGAGAACGAGAGAGAGAGAGAACGAGAGAGAGAGAGAACGAGAGAGAGAGAGAACGAGAGAGAACGAGAGAGAGAGAGAACGAGAGAGAGAGAGAACGAGAGAGAGAGAGAACGAGAGAGAGAGAGAACGAGAGAGAGAGAGAACGGAGAGAGAGAGAACGAGAGAGAGAACGAGAGAGAGAACGAGAGAGAGAACGAGAGAGAGAACGAGAGAGAGAACGAGAGAGAACGAGAGAGAACGAGAGAGAACGAGAGAGAACGAGAGAGAACGAGAGAGAACGAGAGAGAACGAGAGAGAACGAGAGAGAACGAGAGAGAACGAGAGAGAACGAGAGAGAACGAGAGAGAACGAGAGAGAACGAGAGAGAGAGAACGAGAGAGAACGAGAGAGAACGAGAGAGAGAGAACGAGAGAGAACGAGAGAGAGAGAACGAGAGAGAGAGAACGAGAGAGAGAGAGAGAACGAGAGAGAGAGAGAGAACGAGAGAGAGAGAGAGAACGAGAGAGAGAGAGAGAACGAGAGAGAGAGAGAGAACGAGAGAGAGAGAGAGAACGAGAGAGAGAGAGAGAACGAGAGAACGAGAGAGAGAACGAGAGAGAGAGAGAGAGAACGAGAGAGAGAGAACGAGAGAGAGAACGAGAGAGAGAGAGAACGAGAGAGAGAGAGAGAGAACGAGAGAGAGAGAGAACGAGAGAGAGAGAACGAGAGAGAGAGAACGAGAGAGAGAGAACGAGAGAGAGAGAACGAGAGAGAGAACGAGAGAGAGAACGAGAGAGAGAACGAGAGAGAGAACGAGAGAGAGAACGAGAGAGAACGAGAGAGAACGAGAGAGAACGAGAGAGAACGAGAGAGAGAGAGAACGAGAGAGAGAGAGAGAACGAGAGAACGAGAGAGAGAGAACGAGAACGAGAGAGAGAGAGAACGAGAGAGAGAGAGAACGAGAGAGAGAGAGAGAGAACGAGAGAGAGAGAGAGAGAACGAGAGAGAGAGAGAGAACGAGAGAGAGAGAGAGAACGAGAGAGAGAGAGAACGAGAGAGAGAGAGAGAACACGAGAGAACGAGAGAGAGAACGAGAGAACGAGAGAGAGAACGAGAGAACAAGAGAGAGAGAACGAGAGAACGAGAGAGAGAGAGAACGAGAGAGAGAGAGAACGAGAGAGAGAGAGAACGAGAGAGAGAACGAGAGAGAGAGAGAAAACGAGAGAGAGAGAGAAAACGAGAGAGAGAGAGAAAACGAGAGAGAGAGAGAGAGAGAGAAAACGAGAGAGAGAGAACGAGAGAACGAGAGAGAGAGAACGAGAGAACGAGAGAGAGAGAACGAGAGAACGAGAGAGAGAGAACGAGAGAACGAGAGAGAGAGAACGAGAGAACGAGAGAGAGAACGAGAGAACGAGAGAGAGAGAACGAGAGAACGAGAGAACGAGAGAACGAGAGAACGAGAGAACGAGAGAACGAGAGAACGAGAGAACGAGAGAACGAGAGAACGAGAGAACGAGAGAACGAGAGAACGAGAGAACGAGAGAACGAGAGAACGAGAGAACGAGAGAACGAGAGAGAGAGAACGAGAGAGAGAGAACGAGAGAGAGAGAACGAGAGAGAGAGAACGAGAGAGAGAGAGAGAGAGAACGAGAGAGAGAACGAGAGAGAGAACGAGAGAGAACGAGAGAGAACGAGAGAGAGAGAACGAGAGAGAGAGAGAGAACGAGAGAGAGAGAGAACGAGAGAGAGAGAACGAGAGAGAGAGAGAGAACGAGAGAGAGAGAGAACGAGCGAGAGAGAGAACGAGAGAGAGAGAGAGAACGAGAGAGAGAACGAGAGAGAGAACGAGAGAGAGAGAGAACGAGAGAGAGAGAGAACGAGAGAGAGAGAGAACGAGAGAGAGAGAGAACGAGAGAGAGAGAGAACGAGAGAGAGAGAGAACGAGAGAGAGAGAGAACGAGAGAGAGAGAGAACGAGAGAGAGAGAGAACGAGAGAGGTTTCCGCCCCCATCACTCCACTGAGACAGCCCTGACCAAAATTACTAACGACCTACTTACAGCCAAATCAAATGGACAATACTCTATACTCCTGCTTCTAGACCTGTCCTCTGCATTTGACACAGTTGACCACTGCCTCCTACTACAGATCCTCTCCTCCTTCGGCATCAAAGACCTTGCCCTATCCTGGATCTCCTCATACCTTTCCAACCGCACCTTCAGCGTCTCCCACTCCCACACCATCTCCTCATCCCGCCCTCTCTCTGTTGGAGTCCCCCAAGGCTCTGTTTTAGGACCCCTACTCTTCTCAATCTATACACTTGGTCTGGGGCAACTCATAAAGTCTCACGGATTCCACTACCACCTTTATGCTGATGACACTCAGATCTACCTCTCTGGCCCAGACGTCACCTCTCTGCTGTCCAGAATCCCAGAGTGTCTATCGGACATATCCTCCTTCTCCTCTCGCTTCCTCAAGCTCAATGTGGACAAATCTGAACTCATTACCTTTCCTCCATCTCACACATCTTCCTTACCCGACCTAGCTATAACAATTAATGACATCACACTTTCCCCAGTACCGGAAGTCCACTGCCTCGGAGTAACCTTTGACTCTGCCCTGTCCTTCAAACCGCACATCCAAGCTCTTTCTACCTCCTGTCGCCTCCAGCTCAAAAATATTTCCAGAATCCGTCCTTTCCTCAACCCTCAATCTACTAAAATGCTTGTGCATGCTCTCATCATCTCCCACCTCGACTACTGCAACATCCTTTTCTGTGGTCTCCCTGCTAACACCCTCGCACCTCTCCAGACCATCCTTAACTCTGCCGCCCGACTAATTCATCTCTCCTCGCTACTCCTCCGCTTCTCCCCTCTGCAAATCTCTTCACTGGCTCCCATTCCCTCAGCGTATCCAGTTCAAAAATAATACTGACGTACAAGGCCATCTATAACCTGTCTGCCCCATATGTCTCTGAACTAATCTCCCGATACCTTCCCTCACGTAATCTCCGGTGCTCCCAAGACCTCCTTCTCTCCTCCACACTTATTCGCTCCTCACCCAACCGCCTCCAAGACTTCTCCCGAATAGCCCCTGTCCTCTGGAATTCTTTGCCCCAACAAGTCCGACTATCAACCACATTTGGATCCTTCAGACAGAACCTGAAAACCCACCTCTTCAAGAAAGCCTACAGCCTGCAATGACCTACCTCCTTCTCTCTCACCACTACCGGTGATATTACCTCAATCAACACCAGAACTGCTGCAACCCACCAACCTACTGTCTCCTTCCCCACCATCCTGTAAGCCCAAAAGGGCAGGGTCCTCTCTCCCCTTTGTATCAGTCTGTCATTGTTAGTTGTTTACTGTAAGTCATATCTATAATTTGTATGTAACCCCTTCTCATGTACAGCACCATGGAAACAATGGTGCCATATAAATAAATAATAATAATAATAATAAATATGCCGCCAATAAAAGTCTATGGGGAAAAAGACGAATCCGCCAGGCAAGTCCGTCAGACCCATTTTTTTCCCCAAACGGCGGATTTTGAGTGACGCCAAAAAAGGAAGAAACAGGCCTTAACTGGAGGCCGAGATAGATGCCAAATATGGGCATCTGCAGCAAATTGGATACAGTAGATGTTGTGATAAGCTATTGAAAAGTCTTTTACCAATCCATTAAGAGGTTACCCATATTTGTCTCTTTTTACAGCATCCGATGTATGAAATACATACACTATTACACTTTCATACTTCCCTTTATTTTATGCAACACATTGATGTAAACCAAATCTTGACCGCCATCAAACTAATGAAACCATATGACCATGTATAGCATATAAACTGGGTGCTTTCCTCTTGTACACTATAAACCTAGGGGTGTAGGGTCTATGAGCAAACGTGTTTCCAGCTTCTGAACTGGAGGCACACTGCTAGGATCACTTTATGATCCGGAGGTTTGACCTCCGAAACCACCACCAGTTCAGCAATATGTCCCCATGGAGCAGGAGACCTGCAGCACAGCAGAATGCTGATTCCAACCATTGAGTGAATATACAGCCAAGTACAAAAAAAAATAAAAATAAAAAGTGTCTCCAACAAAATGAAGCCGCCATATGCATAGCAGCATCAAGTGATGACCTCATTCTGGGCTTGCGCCACCCACTTTGTATCGAGGACCAGTGCGGGACTGCATACACGAAGAGGCTATCATTGAAGCGTGCTGTGTGCGCTGCATTTCTAGGTTCAGCGGCGTTATATCCTCTTCTGCGTGCTCTCACAATGGTCCTCGATACCCAGTGGGTAGCGCATGCGGGAGAACATTGCTTGCTGATAGATGCTATTGTGTTGCCATTTTGTTGAGAGATACATATTTTTTTGGAGACCACAATATTAACAACACAGGCGCCGTATTTAAAGTAGCTCAGAATGAGGCCGATAAGGCCAGAGCACCAAAAAATAGGCCTGCCCCAAAGCACAAACATCATTACCTCAAAACTTCAAACACAGATTAAACAAGATCCACCAGAAGGATTTCTTCCTCCCAGGTATTATTGTAATCAGTGTTACAGAAACAACCCAACACTGTCTGCAGTTTCCTTAATTAAATGGAACCTGTTATCAGGATTTTGCTGATAACTTAAGTGCTTTTAACTTAATTGTCCAATTACTTTTGGTCCCTTTAAAAAGAGGCAGCTACATATTAACCCCTTTACTCCCAAAGGTGGTTTGCATGTTAATGCCCGGGCCAATTTTTACAATTCTGACCACTGTCCCTTTATACAGTAATAACTCTGGAACGCTTCCATGGATCCTGGTGATTCTGACATTGTTTTCTCGTGACATATTGTGCTTCATGTTAGTGGTAAATTTAAGTCGCTAATTTTTGCGTTTATTTGTGAAAAAAATAAGAAATTTGGCAAAAATTTTGAAAATTTCGCAATTTTCAAATTTTGAATTCTTATTCTGTTAAACCAGAGAGTTATGTGACACAAAATAGTTACTAAATAACATTTCCCACATGTCTACTTTACATCAGCACAATTTTGGAAACATTTTTTTTTTGTTAGGAAGTTATAAGGGTTAAAAGTTGACCAGTGATTTCTCATTTTTACAACAAAATTTACAAAACCTTTTTTTTTTTTTTTTTTTAGGGACCACCTTACATTTGAAGTCACTTTGAGGGGTCTATATGGCAGAAAATACCCAAAAGTGACACTATTCTAAAAACTGCACCCCTCAAGCTACTCAAAACTACATTCAAGAAGATTATTAACCCTTCAGGTGTTTCACAGGAACTAAAGCAACGTGGAAAGAAAAAAATGGACATTTTAATTTTTCCAACAAAAATTTTCTTTTTAGCATCAATTTTTTCATTTTCACATGGGCAACAGGATAAAATGGATCCTAAAATTTGTTGGGCAATTTCTCCTGAGTACACCGATACCTCATATGTGGCCATAAACCACTGTTTGGGTGCATGGCAGGGCTCAGAAGGGAAGGAGCGCCATTTGAATTTTTTGAATGGAAAACATGCTGGAATATTTAGCGGTTGCCATGTCGCGTTTGGAGATTCCCCTGTGTGCCTAAACATTGGAGCTCCCCCACAAGTGATCCCATTTTGGAAACTAGACACCCCCCCCCCCCCCAAGGAACTTATCTACATGCATAGTGATCACTTTGAACCCCCAGGTGCTTCACAAATTGATCTGTAAAAAAAAGGACTTTTTTTTCACAAAAATTTTCTTTTAGCCTCAGTTTTTTCATTTTCACATGGGCAAAAGGATAAAATGGATGCTAAAATTTGTTGGGCAATTTCTCCTGAGTGCACAGATACCTCATATGTGGTCATAAACCACTGTTTGGGCACACGGCAGGGTCCGGAAGGGAAGGAGCGCTATATGACTTTTTGAATGGAAAATTAGCTCCAATCGTTATCGGACATCATGTCGTGTTTGGAGAGCCCCTGTGTGCCTAAACAGTGAAAAACCCCCACAAGTGACACCATTTTGGAAACTAGACCCCTTATGAAACTTATCTAGATGTGTAGTGAGCACTTTGAACCCCAAAGTGTTTCACAAAAGTTTATAACGCAGAGCAGTGAAAATTAAAAAATCATTTTTTTTCCTCAAAAATGATTTTTTTAGCACGCTACTTTTTATTTTCACATGGCTAACAGAAGAAATTGAACCATAAAAGTTGTCCAGTTTGTCCTGAGTACACCGATACCCCATATGTGGGGGGAACCACTGTTTGGGCGCACGGCAGGGCTCAGAGGGGAAGGAGAACCATTTGACTTTTTGAAATGAAAATTACCTAATCGTTAATTTTATAAACAATAAAAAGATTAAAATTGATGGTGTCGGCCCTTTAAAGAACAATAAGGGTGAAATCATAGCGAGCGATGTGGGAAAAGCAAATGTTTTAAATACTTTTTTCTCAACAGTGTTCACACAGGAAAAGGATTTGCCAGGGGAAATGCAGAGTGATAATGTAAACTCCCCATTAAGTATTACCTGCCTAACCCAGGAAGAAGTGCAGAACCGCCTTAGTAAGACTAAAATTGACAAATCACCAGGCCCTGATGGCATTCACCCTCGGGTATTAAGGGAGTTAAGTAATGTGATAGACAGGCCTCTATTCCTTATATTTAAAGACTCTATAGAAACAGGGTCTGTTCCTTTTGATAGGCGGCAAGCAAATGTGGTACCAATATTCAAAAAGGGGTGTAAAAGGGAACCTGGAAACTATAGGCCGGTAAGCTTAACATCTGTTGTGGGTAAAATTTTTGAAGGGTTTCTAAGGGATACCATTATGGAATATCTCAATATTAATAAATGTTTAACTCCATATCAACATGGATTTATGAAGGATCGCTCCTGTCAAACTAACCTGATCAGCTTCTATGAGGATGTAAGCTCTCAAATGGACCAAGGATAATCATTGGATGTCATTTATCTCGACTTCTCTAAAGCATTTGACACTGTCCCACATAAAAGATTGGTAAGTAAGATGAGAAAGCTTGGGCTAGGGGAAAATGTGTGTAGATGGGTAGGTAGCTGGCTTAGTGATAGAAAACAAAGAGTGGTTATTAATGGGGCACACTCAGATTGGGCCAGGGTTACTAGTGGGGTACCACAGGGTTCTGTATTGGGCCCCCTACTATTTAACATATTTATTAATGATCTAGTGGATGGCTTACACAGTAAAATATCAGTATTTGCAGATGATACAAAACTATGTAAGGTAGTTAACACAAAGGAGGACAGTTTGCAACTGCAGACAGATTTGAGTAAATTGGAGAATTGGGCTGAAAAATGGCAAATAAGGTTTAACACAGATAAGTGTAAGGTTATGCACATGGGAAGGAGAAACAGATGCTATAATTACTTACTAAATGGGAAACTGCTGGGGAAATCAGACATGGAAAAAAGACTTAGGCATCTTAGTCAATAAGAAGCTAAATTGGAGTGCCCAATGTCAGGCAGCTTCCACCAAAGCAAATAGGGTCATGGGATGCATTAGAAGAGGTCTGGGGACACGAGATGAAAACATAATTCTCCCTCTGTACAAATCACTCGTCAGACCACACTTGCAGTATTGTGTGCAATTTCGGACGCCGCTGCTCAAGAAAGACATTACTGAACTTGAAAAGGGTTCAAAGGCGGGCTACTAAAATGATAAATGGAGTTGGTTCACTACAATACCCAGAAAGGTTATCAAAATTAGGTCTATTTTCTCTAGAAAAGAGAAGACTTAGGGGAGACTTAATATATATGTACAAGTATATCAGAGGGCAATACAAAGATCTCTCCAATGAACTGTTTTTACCAAGGACTGTGACAAGAACAAGGGGGCATTCTCTTCGTTTGGAGGAAAGACAATTTCTGCACAAGCATAGAAGGGGGTTCTTCACGGTAAGAGCAGTGAGGCTCTGGAATTCTCTTCCTGAGGAAGTGGTGATGGCCAACTCACTGAATGAATTTAAGAAAGGAATGGATGCTTTTCTTGTGAGTAACAGTATAGAAGGTTACGAATAACAGAATATTATAGGTAGATCGTTGACCCAGTTTAGGGCAAGGAATTTTTTTCCCCTATGGAGAAAATTGGCTTCTACTCTGTGGGTTTTTTGCCTTCCCCAGGATCAACAATGCATTTCAGCTGCACTAAAAATAGGCTGAACTAGATGGACATAAGGTTTTCCTTCAGCCTTCAAAACTATGTTACTATGTTAGCGGACACCATGTCGTGTTTGGAGAGCCCGTGTGCCTAATCATTGGAGCACCCCCACAAATGACCCCATTTTGGAAACTAGACCCCTAAGGAACTTATCTAGATGCATAGTGAGCACTTTGAACCTCCAAGTGCTTCACAAAAGTTTATAACGCAGTGCCGTGAAAATAAAAAATAATTTTTTTTCCCCTCAAAAAATTTTTTATTTTCACAAGGGTACCAGGAGAAATTGGACTCCAAAAGTTGTTCAGTTTGTCCTGAGTACGCTGGTACCCCATATATGGGGGAACCATTGTTTGGGCACACGTAAGGGCTCAGAATGGAAGTAGTGACGTTTTGAAATGCAGACTTTGATGGAAAGGTCTGCGGTCGTCGTTACGTTTGCAGAGCCCCTGATCAGCCTAAACAGTAGAAACCCCCTACAAGTGACCCCATTTTGGAAACTAAACCTTCCAATGAACTTATCTAGATGTCTGGTGAGCACTTTGAACCCCCAAGTGCTTCACAGAAGTTTATAACGCAGAGACGTGAAAATAAAAAAAAAATCATTTTTATTCCCAAAAATAATTTTTTAGCCCTCAATTTTTTATTTTCCCAAGGGTAACAGGAGAAATTAGACCACCAAAGTTGTCGTGCAATTTTTCCTGAATACGCGGATACCCCATATGTTGGGGTAAACCACTGTGTGGGGACACGTCGGGGCTTGGAAGGGAGGGAGCATCGTTTTACTTTTTGAACGCAAAATTGGCTGGACTCAATGGTTGCACCTTGTCGCGTCTGGAGACCCCCTGATGTGCCTAAACAGTGGAAACCCCTCAATTCTAACTCCAACCCTAACCCCAACACACTCCTAACCACAGCCCTAACCCAAACACACCCCTAACCCTATACCTAACCCTAACTCCAACCTTAACCCTAATTTCAACCCTAACCCCAATTCCAACCCTAAACTTAGTTCTAACCAATTCCAACCCTAACCCTAACTCCAACCCTAACCCTATTTCCAACCCTAACCCTATTTCCAACCCTAACCCTATTTCCAACCCTAACCCTATTTCCAACCCTAACCCCATTTCCAACCCTAACCCCATTTCCAACCCTAACCCCATTTCCAACCCTAACCCCATTTCCAACCCTAACCCCAATTCCAACCCTAACCCCAATTCCAACCCTAACCCCAATTCCAACCCTAACCCCAATTCCAACCCTAACCCCAATTCCAACCCTAAACTTAGTTCTAACCAATTCCAACCCTAACCCTAACTCCAACCCTAACCCTATTTCCAACCCTAACCCTATTTCCAACCCTAACCCCATTTCCAACCCTAACCCCATTTCCAACCCTAACCCTATTTCCAACCCTAACCCTATTTCCAACCCTAACCCTATTTCCAACCCTAACCCTATTTCCAACCCTAACCCTATTTCCAACCCTAACCCTATTTCCAACCCTAACCCTATTTCCAACCCTAACCCTAACGAAAAAATAAAAATAATTTCTTTATTTTATTATTTGATCCTGCCTATGGGGGTGATAAAGGGGGGATTTATTTACTTTTCATTCTATTTTGATCACTGTGAGAGTTTACCACAGTGATCACAATGAATGAATCTGCAGCCGGCGGGCGCACTGCGCATGCGCCCGCCATTTTCCGAGATGGCGGCGCCCATAGTCCGGGACCATGGGACACCGGGAGCCACAGTGGCACTCGGTAAGTACCGGGGGTGGGGGGGGGTTATCGGCTACTGCAGCATCGGCCATGGCTGGATTGTAATATTTCATCAATTTTCATTGATGAAATATTACTATCGCTCTGATCGGCTGTTAAAAGTGAAACAGCCAATCAGAGCGATCGTAGCCACGTGGGGGTGAAGAACAAAGCCCCCTGTATCTGCGAGTCGGGTGACCTTTTAGTGACCCCGGTCACCAGACCCGCAGGGGGGCTTTAAAGTCATGACGCAACATAGGCGTCACTGGTCGGATTGGCACCGACTTTCATGACGCCTATGTGGAGTCATTGGTCGTGAAGGGGTTAAAATCACAGAGATATGGACCAAAAAACTTAAGTAACATTTCCCACATGCTTACTTTACATAAGCACAATTTTGGAACAAATTTTTTTTTTTTGTTAGGAAGTTATAAGGGTTAAAAGGTTTAAAATTGACCAGTGATTTCTCATTTTTACAACACCATTTTATTTTTAGGGACCACATCACATTTGAAGTCACTTTGAGGGGTCTATATGATAGAAAATACCCAAAAGTGACACCATTATAAAAACTGCACCCCTCAAGGTGCTCAAAACCACATTCAAGAAGTTTATTAACTCTTCAGGTGCTTCATAAGAATTTTTTGAATGTTTAAAAAAAAAAAAAAAATGAACATTTAACTTTTTCTCACAAAAAAAAAAATTACTTCAGGTACATTTTTATTTTACCAAGGGTAACAGGAGAAATTGGACTGCAAAAGTTATTGTGCAATTTGTCCTGAGTACCCCGATACCTGATATGTGGGGGTGAACCACTGTTTCGGTGTATGGCAGAGCTCGGAAGGGAACGAGCGCCGTTTGACTTTTTCAACGCAAAATTGGCTGGAATGGAGATCGGGCACCATGCCGTGTTTGGAGAGCCCCTGATGTGCCTAAACAGTGGGAACTCCCCACAAGTGACCCCATTTTGGAAACTAGACCCCCCCAAGGAACTTATCTAGATATGTGGTGAGAACTTTGAACCCCCAAGGCTTCACAGAAGTTTATAACGTACAGCCATACTATTAAAAAAATCATATTTTTTCCAAAAAAAAATGATCTTTTCACCCCCAATTTTTATTTTCCCAAGGGAAACAGGACCATAAAAGTTAGAGCAATTTGTCCTGAGTACACTGATACCCCATATGTGGGGGTAAACCACTATTTGGGCGCATAGCAGAGCTCGTAAGGGAAGCATCGCCATTTGCCTTTTTTGGCTGGAATTGAGATCAGACGCCATGTTGCATTTGGAGAGCCTCTTATGTGCCTAAACAGTGGAACCCCCACACAGATGACAGCATTTTGGAAACTAGACCCCCTCCAAGGAACCTATCTAGATGTGTGGTGAGCACTTTGAACCCTCAAGTGCGTCACAGAAGTTTATAACGACCGGGCGTGAAAATAAAAAAAATCCTTTTTTCCACAAACGACCTTTTAGTGCCCAATTTTTTTTTATTTTCCCAAGGGTAACAGGAGAAATTGGACCCCAGAAGTTGTTTTGCAATTTGTCCTGAGTACGCTGGTACCCCATACGTAGGGGTAAACCACTGTTTGGGCGCATGGCAGAGCTTGGAAGGGAAGGAGCACCGTTTGACTTTTTCAACGCAGAATTGGCTGGAATTGAGATCAGACGCCATGACGTTTTCAGCGGTACCACGTTTATTAATATCTGTCTTTTTGATCGAGCATTATTGCACTTTTTGTTCGGCGGTATAATGATAAAGCATTGTTTTTTGCTTTGTTTTTTTTTTTGAAGAGGTTCACTAAGGGGTTAGCTAGTGGGACAGTTTTATAGGGCGGGTTGTTACGGACGCGGCGATACTAAATGTGTGTACTTTTATTGCTTTTATAATGTAGAAAAAAAAAATTTAGGGAATATTTTTTTAATTTAATTTATTAAGGAATTTTTTTTATTTTTTTTATTTTATTACATTGTCCCAAAGGGAGGACATCACTATCTAGTGTCAGATCGCTGATCTGGCACCACAGCAGTGTGTCAGATCAGCGATCTGACAGGCGCTGCTGCAGGCACTGAGGAAGCCGTCTCCCTGCAGGCCTGAAGGCCCCCGCGGCCATATTGAATCCGGGGACCTGATTGATCGCAGTGTGCCAGGGCTTAATCTGCCGGGGACGTTCCGTGACCGCCCCTAACACATAGTGCCGGATGTCAGCTGTGATAATCAACTGACACCCGGCCGCGATCAGCGGCGCTCCCCCCTGTGAGCGCCGCTGATCGCGTTGGACTTGGGTCCCAGGTCACATGGATGGAATAGTACGTCCAATGTAGGTAAGGGGTTAAAGAGGTGTAATTCCTAAACCAGAGGTTTGTTTTCTTCCAAGTACCATTTGGATATTTATACCATCCATTGAGGGCCACACAAATCGTGCGCTAATTCCGCTCACAAAGTACGTCCTGATGCTGGCACTAGTCTCAGGAGATAATCTTTAATTGCACGCGTCTCAGGCCACGTTCACACGATCAGTATTTGGTCAGTATTTTACATCAGTATTTGTAAGCCAAAACCAGGAGTGGGTGATAAATCCAGAAGTGGTGATGTGTTTCTAAAGTATTATACTTTTCCTCAGATTGTTCCGCTCCTGGTTTTGGCTTATAAATACTGATGTAAAATACTGACCAAAGACTATGTGTGAACATGGCCTTAGCGTTCAATAGTGAACACTGCATATACATGCTCAAAGAGCCCAGGGGCCGCATGAAAGGTCATCAAGGGCTGTAAATTGCTCACAGGAGCGAGGTTCCCCACCACTGTCCTAAACCCTTACTCAAAATAGGATTTGAATACTCTCAAATTAAAGCGGAGAGTCTGCACTTTAAGACTATTGTAGTGTACTGATTATAACCATCTTGAAACCATCTTAAATATGTTTTGGCAAATAGCTAAAATGCCAAAACTTGTGTGACTGTCCAAATATTTCTAGACTTAGCATGTCTGTTGGATATACAGTTATCACTTTATGAGAGGAGAAAACCCATTTAAAGGGAATCTCAGTTTTAACCAGCCTTCAGGGTATGTTCCCACGGTCAGTAATTGGCAGCGCTTTGAACGCAGCACATGTCCGCTGCTGGCTATTGAACACCGGTGATTCCCCATGTGTTCATTGAACCATGCAGAATCACCGCGCCTGATACATTGCACTGGTGATATTTACCTTGTGGAGAATCGCAAGATAAATAGACAAGCTACGGTCTGGAAGACACGCCACATGTGCGTCTCCACGGGGAAGTCAGAGGCGGCCGTGCATGTATAGTGGGCATGGGATTTCTTGAAATCCCATCCACTATGCTGTAACATCTGGCCACTGCGTATGTACACAGCGTCCATCCCACAGCGTTTACTGACCATGGGAACATACCCCAAGGCATGTGCACAAAATTTCTTTTTTTTTTTCCAAGTGGATTTCTTTCATTTGCATTTCTATGTAAAAGCGAATTGCTGCGCATATGTTCAGGCTTTTTGAATGCCTTTTAAACCACTTCAGGTCTCTATAAACACCAAGTGGTTAAAAAAAAAAAAAAAATGACGTTCATTCTTCTGCTGTTTTCAGCTCAGAAGGCTCTTTTGTGCTTTCCCGTTGACTTAAATTGTAAAGTACAAAGATGCAAAAGTTTGAAAAAGTTTTTGCTTAAACACCATTCATTTTTTAACCATATAATGGGAGTGAAAAATAAGATCATAAAAACAACCAAAAAAAGCTTCCCGATAGGTCTTCAGCTAGAAAAACTCAGAGGGTTCACCTAGAGGCAAGTGCATACGATACCTTTTTCAGACAGATTCCACATGGAACTGGATGAAAAAAAAAAAAAAAGACACTACAAAATGTCAAAGAGAATGAACATTTGCACTGCAATGTCAAAACTACCTGTGCTTATCTTCTGGATTTTTTTTTTACTTTTAAACCACCTCAGGCTTCGAAAGTCGTAGGCGGCTAAAAGAAGCGACCGGTCCATCCAGGTAGCTAGCTTATATATGAAATAATAAAAAGAAAAAGCCAAGAGGCATGGTTGCTGCAAAAGCAAAGCAACAAATGTCAAAGGAGCCTGCGTTTTCCTTAAGCATCTACCGTACTTAAAAAATGACGAGGGTATGTCTGCATCTAAAAGGCGCAGTGTATCCTACAAATCTGATACCAAGCTTTTGCTTCTCCATCTAAGGCCTCTTTCACACTTCAGTTTTTTGTGTCAGTTAAAATCCGCCAAAAAGGCGGATCCGAGCCTAACTGATGTGAACGTATGGCACAGGATCCGTTTTTTGACGGATCCGCAGAATGAAGAATTTTAAAGGAACCGCTGCCCGGGAAGGAGAGACAGAGAGACAGAGAGAGAGAGAGAATTTTTTTTGTCCGCCAGAAAGGATTTCAGGGTTAATTTTCTCCCTGACTTCCTTTCTCCGGGTATGCGCACTGGAAAATGCGGATCCAACAACCAAAAAAGTTGCAAGGTCCATCAAGGCATGCCGGCGGACGCAAAAAATATGGCGGATCCTCAAAAAAACGGATCCAACGGATGGCCATCCATCAAGATCCGCCAGTAATGAAACTCAATGGGGAAAAAACGGATCAAAAAAAAAAAAAATGGCGGATCCGTTTTTTTCAAAACCTGACGGATTTTGACTCATGGTCAAAAACGGAAGTGTGAAAGAGGCCTAAGAGCAGCATGATGTCTGAGGATAGACCTAGATTCCAGCACTGTGTCATTTAAAGGGAACCTGTCAGGTCCCCCAATGCCGTCCAACCCAGCAGCATTCACCTATGATTAAACTCCCTGCCTAACCAGCCCTGTATAGCATAATTCAGTAATAAATGCTTTAATAAAGCATTTACAATGTTCCCGTTTCCTATGCTAACGAGGGCTTTGAGTAGTCAATGGGGCGTTAGTTGCCCCAGACTAATCAGCCCTCTTTCAATGTTATCATGCCCCTGTGGGTGTGATAATATGCACAAGTGACGTCATTGCCATATCATACAAATCTTGTGCGTGCACGCCACTTATTTCAGCAGCGTCAATGCATCTCTGAAGTCAGGTGTACACTTCCCGGGTTCAGAGACACACTGCAAATGACCGAAAGTTTAGAAGATGGCTTCTGGTCATGCGCAGTGTGCCTCTGAAGACAGAAAAAATAAACCCGGCTTCAGACGCATGGACACTGCAGAAATGAACAGCGCGCATGCGCGAGATTTGCTTGAGATGGCGATGAGACCAGCTTGTGCAAATTATGTTATCACTCCCACAGGGGTGTGATAACATGGAAAGAGGACTTACTAGTCTGGGGAAAATAACGCCCCATCGACTACTCAAACTAATCATTCGCATAGGGAAAAGGTACATAAATGCTGTTTTTAAGCATTTAACCCCTTTCTGACATCTAACGTAACGTACTATGCTGTCCATAGGACCCGGGCCCCTATGCCCATGGATGGGATAGTACGTCATAGCGATCAGCGGCGCTCACTTGGTGAGCGCCGCTGATCGCGGCCGGGTGTCAGCTGATTATCACAGCTGACACCCGGCACTATGTGTCAGGGGCGGTCACGGACCGCCCCGACAGGTTAACCCCTGGCACACTGCGATCAAACTCCGTGCTTCCCTGAGACCCCCGCAGCAGCGCAATGTGCAGCGCTGCTGCGGGGGCCTCCTTCCCTGCAGGTCCCCGGATCCAAAATGGCGGCGGGGCCCTTCGGGGGCCTGCAGGGAGGTGGCTTCCTCATGCCTGCAAAGCGCCGGCATGAGGAAGCCTGCAGCACTGCCTGTGACAGATCGCTGATCTGTCACATGACAGTTATGTCCCCCCTGGGACATTGTAATAAAGTTAAAAAAAAAAGGTGTGAAAATAATTTATAAAAAATTGCTAAATAAATCTAAAAAAAAAAAAAAAAAAAAAAAAAAAAAAATTCCCTAATAAATTCATTATTCATTTTTTTGGAAATAAAAAAACCCCAAAACAATAAAAGTACACACATTTAGTATCGCCGCATCCGTAACGATCCGCCCTATAAAAATGTCCCATTAGGTAACCCCTTTAGCGAACCCCTTAAAAAATAAAAATAAAAAACAAAGCAAAAAATAATGCTTTATTATCATACCGCCGAACAAAAAGTGCAATAACGCGCAATCAAAAAGACGGATATAAATAACCATGGTACTGCTGAAAATGTCATCTTGTCCAGCAAAAAACGAGCTGCCACACAGCATCAGTGAAAAAATAAAAAAGTTATAGCTCGCAGAATAAAGCGATGCAAAAATAATTATTTTTTATATAAAATTGTTTTTATTGCATAAAAGCGCCAAAACATAAAAAACGACATAATGAGGTATCGCTGTAACCGTACTGACCCGAAGAATAAAACCGCTTTATCAATTTTACTGCACGCGAAACGGTGTAAACGCACCCCCAAAAGAAATTCATGAAACGCTGGATTTTGTTCATTCTGCGTCCCAAAAACCGGAATAAAAAGCGATCAAAAAATGTCACGTGCCCGAAAATAAAATAAAAACGTCAACTCGTCCCGCAAAAAATAAGAACTCACATGACTCGGTGGGTCAATATATGGAAAAATTATAGCTCTCAAAATGTGGTGATGCAAAAACTATTTTTACATTAAAAAGCGTCATATAGTAAATCAAACCCCCGTTATCATCCCCTTAGTTAGGGAAAACTAATAAAATTAAAAAAATGTATTTATTTCCATTTTCCCATTAGGGTTAGGGTTAGGGCTGAGATTAGGGTTAGGGGTGTGTTGGGGTTAGGGTTGGAGTTATAATTGGGGGGTTTCCACTGTTTGGGCACATCAGGTGCTCTCCAAACGCGACATGGTGTCTGGCTGGAATTGAGATCAATTCTGCGTTGAAAAAGTCAAATGGTGCTCCTTCCCTTCCAAGCTCTGCTATGCGCCAAAACAATGTTTTACCCCAACATATGGGGTATCAGCCTACTCAGGACAAATTGCAAAACAACTTTTGGGGTCCAATTTCTCCTGTTACCTGTAGGAAAATAAAAAATTGGGGCAAAAACATCATTTTTGTGGAAAAAAAAAAATTTTTTTATTTTCACGCCCGGGCGTTATAAAATTCTGTGAAGCACTTGGGGGTTCAAAGTGCTCACCACACATCTAGATAAGTTCCGTGGGGGGTCTAGTGTCCAAAATGGGGTCACTTGTGGGGAGTTTCAACAGTTTAGGCACATCAGAGGCTCTCCAAACGCGACATGACACCCGCAGACCATTCCATCCAAGTCTGCATTCCAAAACGTCACTACTTCCCTTCCGAGCCCCGACGTGTGCCCATACAGTAGTTTTCTCCTACATATGGGGTATCAGCGTAACCAGGACAAATTGGACAACTTTTGGGGTCCCATTTCTCCTGTTACCACTGGGAAAATAAAAAAATTGGGGACTAAAAGATCATGTTTGTGGAAAAAATAGGATTTTTTATTTTCACCCCCGGGCGTTATAAACTTCTGTGAAGCCCTTGGGGGGTTCAAAGTTCTCACCACACATCTAGATAAGTTCCTTGGGGGGTCTAGTTTCCAAAATGGTGTCATTTGTGGGGGGGGGGGGGGGGGGGGTTTCCACACGCGACATGGTGTCCGATCTCAATTCCAGCCAAAAAAGTCAAATGGAACTGCTTCCTTTCCAAGCTCTGCCATGCGCCCAAATAGTTGTTTA
The DNA here is from genome assembly GCF_039654945.1 of Dendrobates tinctorius. Lineage (NCBI taxonomy): Eukaryota > Metazoa > Chordata > Amphibia > Anura > Dendrobatidae > Dendrobates > Dendrobates tinctorius. The sequence continues at coordinate 3,535,618 of NW_027361780.1, read as the reverse complement.
CACCCACATATGGGGTGTCAGCGTACTCAGGACAAATTGCACAACAACTTTTAAGGTCCTGTTACCCTTGAAAAAATAAAAATTGGGGGTGAAAAGATCATTGTTGTGGAAAAAATATGATTTTTTAATTGTACGGCTGTACGTTATAAACTTCTGTGAAGCCCTTGTGGTTCAAAGTTCTCACCACATATCTAGATAATTTCCTTGGGGGGGGGGGTCTAGTTTCCAAAATGGGGTCACTTGTGGGGGGTTTCCACTGTTCAGGCACATCAGGGGCTCTCCAAACGTGACATGGCGTCCGATCTGAATTACAGCCAATTTTGCATTGAAAAAAATCAAATGGTGCTCCTTCCCTTCTGTGCTCTGCCTTGCGCAGAAACAGTGGTTCCCCCCCAACATATCAGGTATCAGCGTACTCAGGACAAATTGCACAATAACTTTTGCAGTCCAATTTCTCCTGCTACCCTTGGTAAAATAAAAAAAATTGGACCTGAAGTAATTTTTTTTTGAAAAAAAGTTAAATGTTCATTTTTTTTAAACATTCAAAAAATTCCTGTGAAGCACCTGAAGGGTTAATAAACTTCTTGAACGTGGTGTTGTAAAATGGTGTTGTAAAAATGAGAAATCGCTGGTCAACTTTTAACCCTTATAACTTCCCAAAAAAAAAAAATTTTGGTTCCAAAATTATGCTGATGTAAAGTAAACATATGTGAAACATTACTTAAGTTTTTTGTGTGCTATATCTCTGTGATTTAAGGGCATAAAAATTCAAAGTTGGAAAATTGCGAAATTTTCAAAATTTTCGCCAAATTTCCGTTTTTTCACAAATAAATACCGGAGAAGAGCGCAGATGGGGGCCACGGATGGGGTGGAGAAAAAAGAAGAAAACACCGCCCATTGGATCGGATCCAAGCCATTTACATAGGCCTGCAACTTATGGTGACAGATTCCCTTTAACTGAAATTTAATTGAATTACGCTATAGAGGACTGGTTAGGCAGCGAGTTTACTCATACATAGGTGAATGCTGCTGGGCTGGAGGGAATGGGGACCTGACAGGTTCCTTTTAATGGGTTGTTTGGTCCAGTTTTAATAAAATCCCTGTTTTCTCTGCTACAGATCTGCCAGTTCTCTGAATCCTGAAGCTCTGTATAGCCCCGTCCACTCCACTGATTGGCAGCTTTCTGGGTAAACTGGGTATAGGCAAAAAGCTGCCAGTAGTGGGGGGGCAGGGTTATACACAGCTCATGAATATGGAGAACTACCTGGCAGCAGGTTTACTAGTCCTCTAGTGATCACAATGATTTTATCTACAGGAGATTTATCAAAATTACATCAAACAGACCAGTAAGTGATGCATCGTTGGAATCAGGGTCGCCGTCAATTTATTATGCTACTTTCAGATTAGACGGCAAAAACCTGGTGACAGATTCCCATTAGAGGGGTTATGCGACTATGAAATTTCTAAATACAACAGGTATTGCAAGAATACCTACTGATAGATGCTAACTTAGCCATATTTAAGGGTTTGATGAAAATCCAGTAGACTTGCTGTTCTTGTTTATATCCAAGAGCAGTCTGCTTTGAAGTACTAAGCTTGAAGACTGCATTTTTTATTTTTTTTACTCAGTTATATACGGTAATACCATTAATGCCACAGCACTATACACACACATTATCAGCACTGTCCCCATTCTGGCTCACAATCTAGATTCCCTATCAGTATGTCTTTGGAGTGTGGGAGAACCGGAGGAAACCCACACAAACATGGGGAGAACATACAAACTCCTTACAGATGGAGTAAACTGCAAAGCTGCAGTGCTAACCACTAAGCCACATTGCCCATGAGGCTTCAGCATAACCCCCCACTTTTAAAGAACGGCACACCAAGCGACAAGCAGCTAGCACATGACACATCATAGCAATCTCTGCGAACAGCAGCGCTAAGTTGCGTGCCACTGCAGGAGGTATACATTTTATTTTATCTGAGGTCTTGCACTGATTTAGCTGGGATTGTCCAGTAGTGTACAACCCCTCTAAATATATCAAATATATTTCTAAAGAAAGAAAAAAATATATTTGGGGGTAGGACTTTGGTTTTCATATTCTCCCAAGACATAGATAATAATTAAAAAAAAAAAAAATCTATTTACATTTACTGTCCCTCAAGCAATCAAAAGCCCAGAGCTAAATAAGGTAGCAGGCATACAAGGGGGGCTCACAGGAGGAGCAGAACGGAGCACATAAAAGAGCATTGCTGGGAGTCACCAGCATGGAAGATGCTGCGGCCAGGCAGGACTAAGGGCAGAGGAGAGCAAGTCAATGACAAGCGTACATTGTGCAAGGCTACCCTGCATGAAAGGATGAATTAAAGAGGCCATGTCATACCGCAGGACAATCAGCAGACTGCCCAGGGCAGCGGGACAGAGACCCACACCTGGGACTGTCCCGCTGTATGTGGGACACTTGGGAGTAATGGTTCAGTTCCGCTCTCTCAGCATCTACATCCTCCTCCCTCCTATTCAGCCACATCCCAGGCCCATATAACATGATACATGAAAATCTACCTAAAACAAGAATTACCGTATGTTGTGCGATGACTGTAAAACCTATACATTTTACTCAGTGAGCCGAGGACTATGAATTGCTAGCAGGGAAGCAGATTTAGTAATAAAGAAAACCCTTATGAAATATGTAGAAGTTTCACTTTTAAACATCTTTTCATTTCATTTGAACAAATCAAAATGATTACATGAGTGTGTGGGGGAGTTCTGTGCCCTGTGAGCCCCTCCGATCACCAAATCAATGGGACTGTGGCTCTGCGCTGAGCACTGTCTGCAGACTTGGATCTCTGGGACAGCGGGCAGAGATTCCAATTCACTGCTATGGACCCCAACCCTGCAGCAGTATGATAAGTGGCGATGCTAGAAAGTGGGGGAGGAGGCGAGTAATCGGTCATTGTTACTTTATGCCTTTTCCCCTTGACCCAATTTATATAACACATTATATTGTCACTAAATTTGATTATTTTATGAGCATGTTACACAGTAGGTGCAGCTACATTAATCTATTGCAGGTACTGAAACTATTTTCTGGTTGTTAGGTCATAAGCCAGAGCATTACATATAACTGATCATATGAAAACATCCTGAATATCAGTTACACATGGATTTTTGAGGATCTGTTCCTGAAGTGCACTGGAGGAAACCACACCAAAAGCAAAATGTAAGGAATGAATCGCCGTATTAAGAAAATGTAAGCTCACTTAGAAAGAGCTGTTGTTTTGACTATTAGAACAGCCAACCAAAGGGTAGGAGTAGATGCCCTTACAGATGAGTAATGACCTGGTGACTGCACACTAGAGCTGGCTGCATCTGCCTGAAGACTCACCTGCCACGTATGCTATCACTGTCATCAGCTGAGCCATGTGCAGCCAGCATGTGTCACCCAATTTACATACTGAAACTAGCCACCAGTCAGCCAGAGCTATCATAGTTTATGCTTCGTGTAAGCAAAAGCGCAATAGGATAGACAAAAAGGAAAGAACAGCAACAATTAGGAAAAAGAAAAAAAATAAATACATGTATTATATTTTATTTACAGAATCCAAACCCAAGATCAGACAAATTCAAAATTATTGTTTTCAAAAGAAACTTTTGAGAAAATTGAAATGGGCTCTTTTCTTATGCCACAATTGCTTGTAAAACAAAACACCGTGAGCACAACTAGAGGGTGGTGCTCAAGTTAGGTTCCCAAACCATATAGAGAATAGGTAAAACTTAGCACTCAACCTAAGTGTAATCAAAGGAAATTTATTGTAGTATGAAGGTAGTAAAACGTTTCGGTCAATTAACGACCTTCTTCAGTTACGTGTTTATAACAGATTTCTTGCAATAGGATGTGAACCTATAAAGTAGCTCCGTGTGCTCAGTATAGGGACAGACTGTCCTCAGACTGGGCTGGTAAGCTTAGTATGGTGTGGAGCAGGGGCAAACGTGCCTCCAGTCGCAGGATCCAACGCAAGTCTGTAGGCACCTAGATCCTGCGACTGGAGGCACGTTTGCCCCTGCTCCACACCATACTAAGCTTACCAGCCCAGTCTGAGGACAGTCTGTCCCTATACTGAGCACACGGAGCTACTTTATAGGTTCACATCCTATTGCAAGAAATCTGTAAACACGTAACTGAAGGTCGTTAATTGACCGAAACGTTTTACCTTCATACTACAATAAACCTCCTTTGATTACACTTAAGTTGAGTGCTAAGTTTATACATACTAAGGATACAATTGCTGACAGGTGAGAAAGCATTATGCATTTAGAAGACTAAGGGTATGTGCCCACGATCAGGAAGAGCAGTGTTTTGGACAGAGCTTTCCTGCACTTTATCCAAAACTCTACATTAGAAGCACAGTGGATGGGATTTAGTTATAGAAAACCCATGCCCACTCCATTGTGCAGCTATTTAATGCTGAGTAAACTAACCCGCGTTGCGTGTTTACGAACCGCAACATGTCAATTTTTTGCAGCGGAGACGCTAGTCTCCACTGAGCAGTCTCGCCCATAGCCATTCATTAGATGTAGTAATGCTGCTGCAGCATTAAGCGCTTTTTACACCAGCACTAACAACCTTTTGAAAAGTAGGAAGAGCAAATTGGTGTGAATGTATATATAGCAGAAATGTAATACAGTCTCTGATTGGAGTAGATTTCTGTCTGTGAATGTGGCAAGATCATTAAGCATGCCTTAAGGCCCCGTCACACTAAGCGATATCGCTTAAGCGTCACCAATTTTGTGACGCAGCAGCGGTATTGCTAGCGATATCGCTATGTGTGATACTTACCTCCGACCGGCTCCTCCGCTGGCTATCGCTGATCGCGCGAGAACGTCCTGGGCCGTTTCTCGTCGGCCGCTTCCTGCTGGGTTTCCTGCTGGCGCCGACGAGCGACGCGTGGACGCAGGCGGAGGACGTCTTCATCGCCGCGTCTGACAGGTAAGTGACGACCGCCGAGCATCGCTGGTGAGATCTGTTTGGCAGCTCACACTAGCGACCATTTAGTGATGCACCAGCGATCCTGACCGGGTCGTATCGTTGTCAGGATCGCTGGTGCATCGCTAAATGTGACGGTACCCTTAGTCAACTTGGCACATTACTCCAGTGGACTCTACATGGCGTACAAAACACAAGTCTTGATGAACTGGCTTCTAAGATTAAAAAGCCATGAAACCAGTTTCGCTATCTCTTAAGACTAAATGACACCATTTTTCAGCAGACAGAGGAGGCCAATATATACGAATTATACTAAAATGTAAATATTTAATGACTGAAATCTTATAATTGTACTAGCATAAAAAAGACTAGGTCCATATGGTGACTTGTCACAAATGTTGGGTGCCACTCACAACTAATAATAGTGAATGTGGTCGTGCCAGATTCGATTTCTAACAACTTTCAACTAGTTAGTGGTTGCGAGTTTACATTTTCAATACTAGGCCGGGGTCACACTTGCGTGTGCAATGCGAGATACTCTCGCATCAATACCCGGCACTTGGGACCGGAGCGTGCGGCTGCATGTATTTCTATGCAGCTGAACGCTCCAGTCCGAGTGCCAGCGTCTGTGCCGGGTATTGATGCGCGAGTTTCTAGCATTGCACACACAAGTGTGACCCCGGCCTTAGATGCAAAGTAGTGTGACATTGGGATCTTAAGAAGCACGAATACAAGAGACTTAGGCCTCATTCAGACATGGGTGATTTTTCTCGTAGTCAAAAATACTGGCCAATTTTCAGCATTGCTTTGGAACAGATTTTTATTAGTGTTAGTTTTTACCATCAGGAGTTTCATCAGCTTTCTCATATTAAAAAAATAGAAACCAATCTATGTTTCTCAAGCTTGTCCAATCAGTCAGTGAAATACAAACAGCACACAAGTACCGTCCATTTTTTTTTTTTTTATATTCCATACATTCGCATTGGCAAAACTGACCTATGACTTCGATCAAAATTGGACATGTCTACGTGTATTGGTGTGGACCGCTTGGTTCGCAAGAATTCACAGGCGTGTGAACAGTCCCACAGACTATCATGAGTACGAGTTCTTTACATGAAAACATGGAGAGAACTCATTTAAGAAAAACTTAGAATGATGCCTAAGAGGGGATAAAAGAAAGACCAAACTTATTAATGCAACGCTAAAACCACATACAAAGTAGGGTCCTTATATTTCCATAAGAGATTCAACTTCTACAACAACAAAAAATTACTGTTTATCAAGAAACAAAATTAAATATTAAAATTAAATCATCAAGCTTCAATTTTCCACTGAAAATTACATATGAAAAGTTATTAAAAGTATTGTCCACTACTTGGACAACTCCTTCTGAATCTTTAGGTTTTCTCCCCTGTAAAACAATAACACCCATAGTCAACTCCGGTGCCGGCCCCACTGGTTCTCCTAGGGATTGCGCGACATTGTAAATTCACGTGATCCCTGCGGTCAATCAGCACTGGCTTCACTGACCTCTCCTACAGACATAATTGACATCCGGAGAAAGTGAGAGCTGCAGCTGTTCTCTCACTTCCGATGGATGTCCAAAAGGAGAAGAGAATGAAGCCAGAGATGATTGTCATGAGATCATCGAAAAAACTAGTGCAGAAATCAGTGCTGTTCCAGCGGAGGTAAGTATAGGTGTTATTACTTAACTGGAATTCAGAAGAAGTTGCCCGAGCAGAGGTCAACCACGTTAAGGAGTCATTGATTTTTACATTTTTTTTTTTTTTTTTTTTACAGCTTTGCTACGTGGTTGAAGAGCAGAAGCTCAGAATAGCTGAGATATTTGTAGCTCAGGACCAAGTTAAAGACCTATTTCAAACTTGCCCCCCCCCCCCAAAAAAAAAAAAAAATATGACGACTCACAAAGTCAGTTATTTTCGTTTTTGGTGAGGGGTTGTTAGGAAATAACTACAGGTAATTCTACACCCTTAGGGGCTAGGGTCCAACTGGGTGTGTCCTGGAAGTGGTGGATAAGCAGACATTACTCATCACGCTACATTCCAGGTGACAGATTATTCTATTGGGTGTACTATAATATGTGACAGTGCCAGAAAATCCCTTTGCATTCTGAGAAATGTCTACTATAAATGTCACTATATTCCGAAATAAGACTTGATCTCAGTAACCCTAATAAACCCATAACATTTGCTTGTTCTGAATTAATCCCATACCATGTTAAATAACCATTTTTTTAAGATTTTAAAATTACTACTTCTTAGATAATAAGCCAAATTGTTACAGCTTTAATGCTACTGACAATCTGCTGCTGAAATAATAACAACTATTGAAAAGCACTAAGGAATTCTCACACAGCACTACTATATGGGAAATTATTACACAGTTGTGCTGCTGATTTAGGGATTTGGAGAAAAAAAAAAAAAAAAAAAAAAAAAACACATGCACGCTAAATGTTTGTTAAAAGACAACAGTTAACCTCCTGACAGATCTGTTGTAGGAAGTGCTTGTATTCACCATGAATGAAGGTCTTAGGCTGTGTGCACACGCTGCGGATTAGGTGCGGATTCATCCGCGCGGATTTTGTAAAATCCGCAGGTGAAACCGCAGGTCAAAAGACCTGCGGTTTTACCTGCGGATTGCTCTGCGGTTTTGCCCTGCGGTTTTTCATCTCCTCATTGGAGGAGATGGCAAACCGCAGCGGAATCCGCAGAAAGAATTGACATGTCAATTCTTTCTGCGGATTGAAAACCGCAGATAATCCGCGCGGAAAATTCCGCACCGTCTGCACTGTGGTTTTTGATTCCCATAGGGAATCATTGTACTCTACACCGCAGCAGAAACTGCTGCGGGTCCGCCAGGGCTGTGGAGTCGGAGTCGGAGCTCATTTTGGTGGAGTCGGAGTTGGAGTCGGTATAAAATGGACCGACTCAGACTCCTAAAATATATAATAAATTGGGTACAGTAATTCAATGCAGGATGTGCTGAATATTTTTTCATAGGAGTTTGGGAAAGTTATGAAATGTCCTATAAATGGCTGTTATATTCCTGATCTAAGGCTACATTCACACACAGCGTTTTTCCTGTGTTTTTTGAGGATACGTTTTTCAGCTGCAAAAGCTGATCATCTTTTTAAAAAACTGCATCACCTGAAAGGTTTTTGAGCTCATAGATAATGTTTTCAATAGCAAAAGCAGATTAGAAATCTGCTCTATCTATCCATTTATCCATATCTGTCTATCCATATCGTATCTGTACCAAAAAGAATGAAAACCGGGTAGTACACCAATATATATTCTGTTCTATCTAAATATCTTGATTATTGGATCATAAAAATGATTAAATGTCTGAGGTTCACATTGTACTACAATAAATTTTTCACTTAAATATAAGCAATATGTGTGGGAGTCGGAGTCGGAGTCGGAGTCGGAGTCGTTGTAAGGGAAATTGAGGAGTCGGAGTCGGAGTCACAGGTTTGGCTTACCGACTCCACAGCCCTGGGGTCCGCAGCGGCCAAAACCGCTGCAGAACCGCAGCAAAATCCGCAGCGTGTGCACACAGCCTTAGTCTATTTTGTGGCATCCCTCTGATATTTGCCTTATAATTTCTGAATAGACAACTGGGTGTTACCAATCTCTTTGCTAATGCAGCACTGATTGGACAATATCACACTTATATTGACACCCCCCCAGCTGGTAACTTATGAATAAATTGATACCTGGGTGTTATTTAGTGGGACTAACCAGAGGAATGGGCAATTCAGGGTTGTAGAAAAACATGCTCCAGAATTGTTTCTTCTTTTTATCATCCTGGATAAAAATATTTATTAAACAGATCAAGAAGCTGTCCAATCCTCTTTAAAAAAAAATAAATAAAAATTGAGCACCTATTGGTTTGAATGGAGGAGTCCGTTATGACACAGAGGAAACAGATTTGGTCAGAGAATAAAATGTAAACAATCATCTGCTCTGCCCCTCAAAGAACCATGGTCTGAGTTTATTTCACGGACAGCACTAGGATTGAAAATTCGATCATGTGAACCTGGCCTTTAGGCTGTGTTCACACACTGAGGATTTTTGCCATGATCACTAGGGCCACAATGTGTGAATGCAAAATTAAGAATGAATGAACCTGAAGCAGCTAAATATGAGCTGGGACTGAACAATACAATCGTAATATTTCTTATCCTCACTGAAAATGACAAATCTTTACTTACAAATCATAGACTATATTTCTAGGCTCTGCTCAGACAATAAACCTGGGGGGGGGTTATCAAGGCCTTTTCCCAATTTTTCGGACTGACTGACCTTCCTTTCTTAAAGTAATGATGGCCACTCGTTTTTCTTTACTCAGCTGCTTTTTTCTTGCCATAATACAAATTCTAACAGTCTATTCAGTAGGACTATCACCTGTGTATCCACCAGACTTCTGCACAACACAACTGATGGTCCCAATCCCATTTATAAGGCAAGAAATCCCACTTAATAAACCTGACAGGGCACACCTGTGAAGTGAAAACCATTTCCGGTGACTACCTCTTGAAGCTCATCAAGAGAATGCCAAGAGTGTGCAAAGCAGAAATCAAAGCAAAAGGTGGCTACTTTGAAGAACCTAGAATATAAGACATATTTTCAGTTGTTTCACACTTTTTTGTTAATTATATAATTCCACACGTGTTAATTCATAGTTTTGATGCCTTCAGAGTGAATCTACAATTTTCATAGTCATGAAAATAAAGAAACCTCTTTGAATGAGAAGGTGTGTCCAAACTTTGGACTGTACCGTATGTATTCGATGTTATACAGTGTATTACATATTTACAATTTATTACAGTTTGTGTTCTAAAGTTGTATTCCAATAAATATATTATGCTCCATCTAAATATCTTGATTATTGTATCATAGAAATGATTAAATGTCTGATGTTCACATTGTACTACAATACATTTTTCACTTAAATATAAGCAATATATGTGGGAGTCTGAGCCGGAGTCGTGGAGTTGGAGTCGGTGTAAGGGAAATTGAGGAGTCGGAGTCGCAGGTTTGGCTTACCGACTCCACAGCCATGGTGCAAAGAGGCGGCAAAAATACTGCACACCTACTAGATGTATCACTACACGAGATGGCATCAGAGGGGTCCATGATTTGGGACAGCTGTCAATGGCTAAAAGAAAAAAAAAAAGCTAAGGGCCCCGTCACACATAGCAATCTCGCTAGCGAGATCGCTGCTGAGTCACAACTTTTGTGACACAACAGCGATCTCACCAGCGAGATCGCTGTGTGTGACAGCGATCAGCCCCCCCTGCCGGTATCGCTGATCGCTGCAAGAAACCTCTGGACATTTTTTTCGTCGCTGATCTCCCGCTGGCCAGCACGCATCGCTGCGTGTGACAGGCGGGAGACCAGCAATCAGCTGTAAAATAATAAAAAAAATAAAAAATATTGTTATTCTCACCTTCCGACGTCCCGCGCAGTCTTCCCGCCTCTCTCCACGCTCCCGGTCCCAGTAATCCTTTGCAAGAATGACCGCGAGACTTCGCGATCCCGCGAGACCGGACCTCATCGTGGTAATTCTCACAAAGGATTACTGGGACCAGAGCGTGGAGAGAGACGGGAAGATTGCGCGGGACGTCGGAAGGTGAGAATAACAATATTTTTTATTTTAATTCTATTTTTGACATGAATATGGCATCAGCGCTAACGAACACAGCGATGCCGCGCGTGGCGTCGCTGTGCTAATCGCTGGTGAAGCTGTCTGTTTGACGGCTCACCAGCGATCACATAGCGACTTACCAGCAATTCGGACACGTTGATATCGTTGTCGGGATGGCTGGTAAGTCGCTATGTGTGACGGGGCCTTAAGGCTCAGATAGGAGTTAATAGGAAACATTGAGATGTAAAGGTTCCCCCCATACTCAGACTAATGTTGGCCAACCAGCCGATATCCATTGATTTGATCTAATGTATATAGGGGCACCCACATGGATATGTCATTAGGTGAGATTTCAATCACGTATGTTTAATTTTAGACTGCGATCGTATTGGTCTCCTGGAGATAACCTGCTAGTTGACATGTCAGTCGGCGGCTTTCTCTGTGTATGATGGGGGGAGTTCAGCTGACAGCATCTTTCAGTCGACTGTCATCTGTGTACATCCAGTTTTAGTGAGCTAATGAGCAAACTGCCCTTACTTAAAGGGTACCTGTCACCAGAAAGAACGCTACTAACCTTCAGATATGGGTTTAATCTGCAGGTAAATAGCTTTTCTAACCTGTCCAGCACCCGCACTTAGCCAAACGCTATATCTGCAGAATGATCGCGTATTTTTGAAGACAGGTTCCCTTTAAAGCAACGCACATAAGAATTTTGAAGAGGCATCTAGTTTATAAAATCAAGTATCCAATTCAGAATTAATAAATGTATATCTCCCTTTTGGACAGTTATCTAATAGATGATGCACACCAGGTGTCCCCAACCTGTGGCTCGGTAGCCACATGTGGCACGCAGGACAATGATGTGTGGCTCGCGGCTAAATGGCAGATAGGTGCATTAACACCATGCATAGCAAATCGCTATGAAGAGCTGCTCTCCTGATGGTGAATTTTGTGAGTAGCCCTGCACAGAAGAGCAGATCTGAATGTGCATATTCTGGCCTTTGGGGGTTTGGTGATAATTTAGTTATGGTACGATGGAGACCGGATGGTACTACCTCTCTGAAGAGGTGCTTGTAGTGGGAGAGAACAGTGTGGTGGGAGTGCTAAATTGGGTAACACTGAATGAAGGTATTGTTGGAACCTCTGGATCTTGGTATATGGCCTCTGTGTGATTTCTGTGGAAAAGCTTTGGCTGTCATTATACCAGTGATGGGGGCTCTGTGTGTCGTTACTGTGAGGGAGGGTGGGAGCTAGTTGTGGCTCATGGTCCTCTCTCAAGGCTGAATGTGGTCTTCAAGGCCAAGAAGGTTGGGGACCACTGATGTAGACAAAGGCTACGAAAGAAAGTGTATTTCTTTGGAGGACCCGCCATGCATTCTCTTGTGGTGGCGCTGTGAGGGAAGGTTAATATTTATCTGGTTTCCCAAATAGATTATGCGTGATCACTGGGGTTCTCTCCAAAACGATAACAAATATTTGCATTGTTGTATGACACGTGGTGCCCAGCGCCCAATCAGCGCTGGCATTACTGTCTCCACCTTCGTACGGATTGATCATGATGAGGAAGTCAGGGCTGCAGCTGATCTTTGACGTCCTCTTCATGTTCAGTCCGTACAAAGGAAAGTTTTGAAGCCTCATGTAATTAGTCTGGGAGCATCTCAATATAGAACTGGTATCAATTTTACTGTTATCACAACAACCCCTTTCCATAGGTCCCATAAGGACACAAGGAAACTATTCTTTTTGGGGTTCTGACATCCTAGGCAATATAACACTCATAGGGATCTACAGTAGAAAAGTCAGTACTGATTTTTGCCTGAAGTGCTCGTTTATAGGGACTGTCAGCACAGAATGACTGTTCAAACCAAGTGCAGGTGCTCGGTGCGTCACGGTGGCGCCGATCATTTATGAACACCTTCCCCACTGCTTGTTTTCCCTATTCCTTCTTTGACAGCTCTGGCTTCATAGAGCTAGAGAAGGGAGGAGATAGATGGAAACCAAGCAGGTGGGAAAATGTATATGTAAATGATTGGCCCCGCCATAATGCACCAAGCTCCTGTACTGGGTTTGACAGTCATTCTGTGCGGACAGTCCTTTTAATAAGATTGAGCAACATGGAAATCTGGTCTCTGAAGCACTTTTTGATATAAGGATGGAAGTGTTGTAATGCGCTTAAGAGGAAGTTACAATTGTAATTGTACAAATGTGGTCAGTTTTAAGGAAGTGTCCGAAAAGAATTTCACTTCCAAGACCGGCACTCTGTCACAAGCAATAGTCTACAAAAAAACATCACTGCAAAGAGATTTAAAACTCAGAAAAATTAGGTACATTTACTACATGTATCCCCTTGATGTACTACAGACACAGCTGAGCAGTAGTAACCAAATATATCACATATCATTAACATCCTACCCCCAGGGAAAATACCTTTGCGGCGGTACTTATCATACTTGGTCAGCTCTGCCAAAAAATATTTACATAATGTTCAACTTAATGAAGAAGTACCGGAATTGTTTGATAATTTGTGAAAATTGTCAGTCACATTCCAGCAGCAGTGATCCCAGCGCCATGTAAGACTGGCTTTATTAGGTTTCTGCACAGCAAAGAGCTCCGAACTCACCTCTAACGCACAGTTCTAAGGGTGTGTGCACACGCTGCGGATTTGTCAAAAACCACAGGTCAAAAGACCTGCGGTTTATCTGCAGTTTTTCTGCGGTTTGACACATGCCATGGAGCAGGTGCCAAACCGCAGCGGAATCCACACAAAGAATTGACATGCTGCGGTTTTGAAACCGCGGAAAAATCCGCACTGTCTGCACTGTGGATTTAAATTATCATTGATTTTAATGGTACTGTACACCGCAGCAAAAACTGCTGCAGATCCACAGCGTGTGCACATAGCCTACACTTCACTGGTAGAAAAGCCCCAACATTCTTGCAAGAACACCGGACAAACCGCAACGAGAAAGGAACTCAGAAAAGGCAAAAAAATATCTTGCGGTAAAAACGTCAAGACAAAGAGACACAGAATATGAAAGAGAGAGTACTTCTCCAGGCCGGCGCCACAAGCCAAGGTGGGGACCCCCCCCTCCGGGCCAACGCCACAAGCCAAGGTGGGGCCCCCCCCCTCCGGGCCAACGCCACAAGCCAAGGTGGGGACCCCCCCCTCCGGGCCAACGCCACAAGCCAAGGTGGGGACCCCCCCCTCCGGGCCAACGCCACAAGCCAAGGTGGGGACCCCCCCCTCCGGGCCAACGCCACAAGCCAAGGTGGGGACCCCCCCCTCCGGGCCAACGCCACAAGCCAAGGTGGGGACCCCCCCCTCCGGGCCAACGCCACAAGCCAAGGTGGGGACCCCCCCCTCCGGGCCAACGCCACAAGCCAAGGTGGGGACCCCCCCCTCCGGGCCAACGCCACAAGCCAAGGTGGGGACCCCCCCTCCGGGCCAACGCCACAAGCCAAGGTGGGGACCCCCCCCCTCCGGGCCAACGCCACAAGCCAAGGTGGGGACCCCCCCCTCCGGGCCAACGCCACAAGCCAAGGTGGGGACCCCCCCCTCCGGGCCAACACAACAAGCCAAGCCCTGGGCCAATGACAAGCCAAGATGAGTGGTCAAAATGGGAATATATAAGTCAGGTGCCACATGCAAACGGCCAGAGCAGGTGGTTCTAGCAGACAGTGGCCAGCAGCATGTAGGGGGAGCGTGGACTCGGGCACAACAACTAGGTGGGCGACCTGTGCTCTCACCTTCTGTGTGGCTGCGGGCTGTGTGCAGGGTTAGCAGGGTGAGCAGCAGGCTGTAGACGCCGGTACAGGGAGGGCGGCTGCTCCTCTCCTCTCGCACGTAGCCCATGTTATGGCCGTGGTCTCCCCGTGTGTGGCCGCAGCAGCTGCACGGTTCCTGGGGTGGAGGGCTGGCGGCCGGGATCCGAGCCATGCTGGCTGTGGGTACTGGCTTCTCCTAGGAAAACAGCATGTGAGTACAATCCGCGCTCCTGTGCGTCCAGCCCCTGGTCCCAGGGCGGCAGAGTCCCAGCAGCAGTCCCTGTACGGCGCAGGCTCTCTCAGTCCCGGGTACAGTCTCTACAACTCGGCGCTTCCTCTCACTCAGCACTACTCCACCAGAGCAGTAGAGAACTCGGGGCAAGAGCGTCAACCTCTGTTTTCATTTCCTTACTCTCGTTAGACAGCCTGCTGCTAGTAGAGACATCCGCTTCCTGTGCCCTGGAACCGCCTCTCGATGTACCGCAGTGTCTACAGCGACCCCTAGTGTGCAGCTGTGTAACCTCCTGCTGCTCTGGATGACTATACAGTGTGTACACATGACATCACCACAACAAATGCATGCAGACCTGTGCACCGCTCATGTGACACAGCAGCAGTGCGTGCGGGTCATGTGACACGGCAAGTGTGTACCTGTCATGTGACACAGCAGCAGCGTGTACCTGTGTACCGCTCATGGGGAAAAGCAGCAGTGTACCTCTCATGTGACACAGGAAGACTGGGTACATGTGCACAGATCATGTGACACAGCAGCAGTGTGTACCTACATGTGCACCGGTCATGTGACACAGCAGCAGTATGTACCTGTCATGTGACACAGCAGCAGTGTGTACCGCACATGTGACACAGCAGCAGTGTGTACCTGTCATGTGACACAGCAGCAGTATGTACCTGTCATGTGACACAGCAGCAGTGTGTACCGCACATGTGACACAGCAGCAGTGTGTACCGCACATGTGACACAGCAGCAGTATGTACCTGTCATGTGACACAGCAGCAGTGTGTACCGCACATGTGACACAGCAGCAGTGTGTACCGCACATGTGACACAGCAGCAGTATGTACCTGTCATGTGACACAGCAGCAGTGTGTACCGCACATGTGACATAACAGCAGTGTGTACAAGTCATGTGACAGCAGCAGTGTGTACTATAGGGAGTGCATTACACTATTTGAAGGACTTTGGCAAGTGCATTACACTGTATGGAGGACTATGGGGAGTGCATTAAAGGGAATCTGTCACCCTATTTTTCGCCTATCAGCTTCCGGCGCCGCCATCAGGGGCTTATCTACAGCATTCTGTAATGCTGTAGATAAGCCCCCTGTTGTGAATTCACTTTCTGGCCTACCTCTGTTTGCTGGTGAAGTTAATGGAGCTGGTTATGTTGACAAAGGGGTTGCGAGTTCTCTTTCCGGGCTCCCTCTGGTGGTTACAGGAGGTAATGGAGCTGATCTAATTAACAGAGGCCTGCCACCTGATAATGAGGAGGACGATTGGACATTGGGAGTTTCTGACTGGATTTAAGACAGCCGACTCCCTCTATCCCTGCTGGTGATTTTTTCCTGCTTCCTGAGGTCTTAGTTTCCAGCTCAGTCGCAGCATGCTCAAGCTAAGTGTTCTTTGCTATTGTTCAGATTTGATTTGGTTTTGTCTATTCAGTTGTGTGTGGTCGGCCAGCTCCGGTTGGGGCTGTGCTGAATTTCCATCCTTATGTTTCTGCTTGTGCCAGTTTGTTTTTGTCCCTTATTAGATTGGCATCTTTTTGCTCTGCTTTCAGAATATGCCAGAGTGCTGATATAGTGGGAGAAGTCTAGTGACTTCAGTATTTTTCTATCAGACGTGTTGGGCATTTTTGCAAGTTTTTTTTGTGTGATTGCAGACAGTGTCTTTCCTTTCCTGTCCTGTCTAGTTAGTTTGGGCCCCATCGTTTGGTCTGCCTATTTTCCTACCTGCGTTTGTGTTTTCATCTTGTCTCACCGACAATATATGTTTTGGGTATCAGGATCCTGACAGCGTCGGCGTACAGCCTCTGCTGAGCAGGGACTCACCCGCACTGTAGGGACCCCTGGGGACCAGAATAGCCAGAAAGTATAGGTGCACAGGACCTTAGTGATGAAGTTTAGCAAGCCGGCACGGGACTTACGGTCATGTGACTGCAAGGGGGCGGGGCTTAGCGTCCTGCTTTCACAGAAGACAGCAAACTCAGAGTCAGGCAAAACGGAGGTCGTTCACAGTACGGACAGCGAGGTACAGAAGGGGTAAACAGACGGGAGGTCAGAAAAGCCAAAGGTCATACACAAGAGGGCGACGCGATACCTAGGGACGAGCGGAGAGAAGTTGGGTCACAAGCAGAGAGTCATACACGAGAGGTAGCGCAGTACAAGAGGGACAGGCAGAACTCGTAACAGGGACAGAACCGAATCAAAACCAAACAAGCAAGCAAGATATCAGGCACAAGGCACACGTACGCACAAGGTCAACTAACTCAGCCGAGGGCAGGAGTATAACTGACACCGGACCTAGGTCCAGTGAGCATTAAATAGCCGCCCTCTGCCAGGGAAAGGCGGAATAATTAACCCCCAATCAGACCAGGACGGGCCAAAGCGAAACCCCGTCCTGGATCATGACATTGGGGCTATCTATTCCTTTGGGGTCTGCGCTGGGGCAGTTTAGATTTCCCCTTTCTTGCTTTAGGCTTATTTAGTTCTCCGGCTGTGTTGAGGCATCTAGAATCATCGTAGGTACGCTCCACGGCTACTGCTAGTTGTGTGGATAGGATCAGGGGTCTGCAATCCGCTTAGTTACCAACCTCTCTGGTATTCTGTGGCTTAGCTTGGTCTTGCTTTCCTCCTCGGTGACCCAATCATAACAGAATCACCAGCCTAAACCGCAGATTCTAGGGTACTCAAAAGCAGGAGAGAATTGTAAAATAAAAAAAAAAGTGTCAGAATATATATATATATATATATATAATTTTTTTTTTTTTTTTCCTCTGGGGCCATAGGAGGATTTTTTCTTTAATGGAGATTAAGCAATTGTCTTATCGGGTTAAGCAGCTTGCTGCTGAAGTGCAGGGAATTTCCGCCTATCTCGCTCAATCACCTACTGTTGAACCAAAAATCCCTACTCCTGATGTGTTTTCTGGGGATCGGTCTAAATTTTTGAATTTTAAAAATAATTGTAAACTATTTCTTGCCTTGAAGCCTAACTCATTGGGGAGCTCTGTGCAGCAGGTTAAAATTGTCATCTCCTTGCTGCGCGGCGATCCCCAGGATTGGGCTTTTTCTCTGACACCTGGAAATCCTATTCTTTCTAATGTGGATGGATTTTTTCAAGCCTTGGGGTTGTTGTATGATGAACCTAATGCTATTGACCAAGAAGAGAAAACCCTATTTGCATTGAACCAGGGTCAGGATTTTGCAGCGTTATACTGTCAAAAATTCCGAAAGTGGGCGGTCCTTACTACATGAAATGACGGTGCCTTAGCAGCTCTCTTTCGGAAGGGTTTATCAGAAACCATAAATGATGTTATGGTGGGATTTCCTGTTCCCTCTGGTCTTGATGATTCTATGTCATTACTCATTAGCCATTCAAGTTGATCGGCGTCTACGTGAACGTAATACTACACAAGAGGCGTTGCTGCCTTTTGAACAAACGTCTGAACCCATACAATGTGATAGGGTTTTGTCTAGGACGCAACGTCAGGAGTTTAGAAGGCGTAATAAGCTGTGTTTTTTCTGTGGAAACTCCTCTCATACTATTTCTGTCTGCCCTAAATGAGAGAAACGTTTTGCGCACACATTTGCGGTGGGCAGTGTACAACCTAAGTTCCTTTTGGCGATTACCCTGATCTGCTCCTTGTCTACATTTTCTGCTAAGGCTTTTGTAGATTCAGGAGCAGCTTTGAATCTGATGGATTTGGACTTTGCTAAACGTTGTGGTTTTCCCATGATACCCCTGCGGACTCCTATCCCTTTGAGGGGTATTGATGCTACTCCTTTGGCAGAGAATAAACCCCAGTTTTGTAACCAGGTGATAATGCGGGTCGCCCCGGACCACCAAGAAAATTGTAAATTTTTGGTGCTGCACAATTTGCATGATACTATTGTTCTGGGTTTTCCCTGGTTGCAAACACATAATCCTGTTTTGGATTGGAAATCTGTGTCTGTGGAGAGTTGGGGTTGTCAGTGTGTTCTTAGTGACACTCCTGTTTTCTCCACCTCTCCCCAGTCTCATGATATTCCTGATTATTTGGCTGATTTTTATGATGTATTCAGTGAGAGTAAGTCTGCTTCTTTGCCTCCTCATAAGAGTTATGACTGTGCAATTGAGTTGATGCCCGGGTGTAAATTTCCCAAGGGTCGGCTTTTCAACTTATCGGTACCCGAACATGATGCTATGCGATCTTATTTCAAGGAGTTGTTGGAGAAGGGTCATATTAGACCATCCTCTTCACCCTTTGGTGCTGGGGTTTTTTTTGTGACCAAGAAAGATGGTTCATTAAGGCCTTGTATTGACTATCGTTCCCTTAACAAAATCACTGTTAAATATCTGTACCCATTTCCTCTGATTTCTGATTTATTTTCCAGAGTTAAAATTGCCTGCTAGTTTACCAAGCTTGACCTCAGTGGGGCGTATAATCTTATTCGCATCAAGCACGGGGAATAATGGAAGACGGCATTTAATACGCCGGAGGGATATTTTGAGTCCCTGGTGATGCCTTTTGGGCTCACTAATGCCCCTCCTGTCTTCCAATCTTTTATGAACGATATTTTCCGGGACATTGTGGATAAGTTTTTGATCATTTATCTGGATGATAATTTGATCTTTTCCAGTGATTGGGATTATCATGTGGAACATGTCCGGACTGTGTTCCGGATTTTGAGGGAAAATTCCCTGAATGTTAAGGGATCGAAATGCCTCTTTGGTGTACAGAGGATTTCATTTTTGGGATTTATTTTGTCTCCGTCGGCTATTGAAATGGACCTGGCCAAGGTACAGGCCATTTATGATTGGGTTCAGCCCACTTCTTTGAAGGCTCGCCAAAAGTTTTAGGGTTTTGCTAATTTCTATCGTAAATTTATAGGTAATTTTTCTGGTATTGTCAAACCACTGACTAATCTGACCAAAAAGGGCGCTGATGTGGTGAATTGGTCTCCAGAGGCAGTCTTGGCATTTCAGGGGCTTAAGCGGAGATTCACTTCTGCTCCAGTTCTATACGGCAACCTGATGTCTCACTTCCATTTCAGGTGGAGGAAGATGCTTCTGAGATTGGTGCAGGAGCTGTTTTGTCCCCAAAAGATCCGGTGACTTCTAAAATCAATCCCTGTGCCTTCTTTTCTCGAAAATTCTCCCCATCTGAACGTAATTATGATGTGGGGAATCGGGAATTGTTGGCCATGAAATGGGCATTTGAAGAGTGGAGATATTGGTTGGAGGGAGCTAGACATCAAGTTATGGTCCTCACCGACCACAAGAATTTGATTTATCTTGAATCAGCCAAATGCTTGAATCCTAGACTGGCTAGGTGGGCCTTGTTTTTCACGCGTTTTAATTTTGTGGTCTCTTTTCTTCCGGGCACTAAGAATGTTAAGGCGGACGCCCTTTCTAGGAGTTTCTTTGCGGATTCTCTTATTGTGACCAAGCCTACTGCCATTCTAGGTGAAGTGGTAGTTCTTTCCGCCTTCTCGCCCGATTTGAGACGTGCCCTGGAGGAATTTCAGGAGGACAAACCTGAGCGTTGCCCTATGGGAAAATTGTATGTTCCTGACCAGTGGAGGAAGAGAGTAATGTCTGAAATTCATTGCTCCGTGTTGGCTGGTCATCCAGGTATTTTTGGTACCAGAGATTTGGTGAGTCGGTCTTTTTGGTGGCCTGCCTTATCTCGTGATGTCAGAAATTTTGTGCTGTCCTGTGGGACGTGTTCTCGGTCTAAACCCTGTTCTCATTCTAGTGGGTTGTTGATGCCCCTGCTGGTGCCCAAGAGGCCATTGACCCATATTTCAATGGATTTTATTTCTGATCTTCCTGTCTCTCAGAGAATGACTGTTATCTGGGTGATTTGTGATAGATTTTCTAAGATGATCCATCTTGTACCACTCCCAAAGTTGCCATCTTCTTCAGAGTTGGTGTCCTTGTTTTTACAACAGGTGGTTCGGTTGCATTGGATTCCTGAGAACATTGTGTCGGACAGAGGAGTCCAGTTTGTTTCCAGATTTTGGAGAACTTTTTGTTCCAATCTGGGAATTCAGTTATCTTTCTCCTCTGTGTTTCATCCTCATACTAATGGGCAGACTGAGAGAACAAACCAGATTTTGGAGTCCTATTTGAGATGTTTAATATCTGCTGATCAGGATGACTGGGTCTCATTTTTGCATTCGCGCTAAACAATAGAGCTAGTTCTGCCACTTTGATGTCGCCCTTTTTCTGTAACTTTGGGTTTCATCCTCGATTTTCTTCAGGGCAAGTGGAATCTTTGACCTGCCCAAGTGTGGACACTGTGGTAGAGAGAATGGGACCAAGTGGTGGATAAGTTGTCCCTCTCTCAGGAAAAAGCCCAACGGTTTTCCAACCTGCATAGGACCATCGGTCCCCGGTTTAAAGTGGGTGATATGGTGTGGTTGTCATCAAAGAATATTCCCATGAAGGTTGCGTCTCCGAAGTTCAAGCCAAGATTCATTGGACCTTATAAGATTTTGGAGATTCTTAATCCTGTTTCTTTTCGATTGGCTCTTCCAGTTACGTTTAAGATCCATAACGTGTTTCATAAATCTCTGTTGAAGAGGTTTGTGGAGCCAGTAGTTCCTATGGCGGAACCTCTTGACCCTGTATTGGTTAAAGGCAACGTGGAATATGAGGTAGAGAAAATATTGGATTCTCGTTTGGCTAGACGGAGACTCCAGTACTTGGTCAAATGGAAGGGTTATGGCCAGGAGGATAATTCTTGGGTCTCTGCTTCTGACATTCATGCCAATAAATTGGTTAGTGCTTTTCACCGGGCCCATCCTGATCGGCCTGGTGGCGTGGATGAGGGTTAGGTGACCCCTCATCAAGGGAGGGGGTACTGTTGTGAATTCACTTTCTGGCCTACCTCTGGTTGCTGGTGAAGGTAGTGGAGATGGTTGTATTGACAGAGGGGTCGCAAGTTCTCTTTCTGGGCTCCCTCTGTTAGGCGTCTGGTTTCTGCATCTGCTCTGCAGGAACCCAGAGCCTCACATTCTGCGGTCTCCTGCTGTCTATCTCCCGCAGAGATGATTGCTTTGCAGCAGATCGCTCCAGAGAATAAGTCCCTCTGTTCTCCTACTGGGCATGCTCACGAGACGATCTCCCATTGGAGATCGGGAGTCATGTGCCCCGGTCCTGCTCCAGATCTCATTGGTCCATCTCGGAGATCTGGAAGCTTCCGGAAGGTCCCGGCTATAAAAAGCGCGCATGACCATTCGGTCATGCGCTAGTATAGTCTCTAGTTGCTACTGTGTGAATGATGATGGATGTATGAACCTTCAAATGACTCATTAAGATCCCCTCCCTCTGATATTACGAATGTGTACAGGGACTTAGATTAGAGTCAGCGCCAGCGCGTGGCAAGCCTCAAGCCACTACACCATCATCCACAGTGCTAGTGTCCGACATTGCGCCTGCTTTCTTGCTTTGTCGACTAGCGACAGTGTCCTACGCCGCGCTGCAGTTGCAGCGCTCTTTGGTGTTCACAGTAGCGACGCCGCACGCACGGTAGGTCTAGACAGATGCAGCTCCTCTGCCTTGGGTCCTGCTCCTGTGACCAGATACCGTGTGTGCATTTACCTGAGGCCTGTGACACTAACAGGCACAGCTTTTTGCATGTTTATGTTACAGCTCCTCTGTGAGTTAACAGAGTCCACTTTGTGCACTTCAGGTGAAGTTGAACCCGTGCGCATTATACCGCCATATAGCACGTCTGCCATTACTCAGCAGCAGTTATAACACCTTCTGCACGGTGGACCCCAAGCGGCGAACGCACTTTATTATTAATTTATATAGTGCGTTCCGCCATTCCTAACACCCTCTGGTGGTTGCAGGAGGTAATGGAGCTGATCTAATTAACAGAGGCCTGCCACCTGATAATGAGGAGAACGATTGGACATTGGGAGTTTCTGACTGGATTTAAGACAGCCAACTCCCTCTATCCCTGCTGGTGATTTTTTTTCCTGCCTCCTGAGGTCTTAGTTTCCAGCTCAGTCCCTGCATGCTCAAGCTAAGTGTTCTTTTGCTATTGTTCAGATTTGATTTGGTTTTGTCTATTTCAGTTTTGTGTGGTCAGCCAGCCCCGGCTGGGGCTGTGCTGAATTTCCATCCTTATGTTACTGTTTGTGCCAGTTTATTTTTGTCCCTTATTAGATTGGCCTCTCTTTGCTCTGTTTTCAGAATATACCAGAGTGCGGATATACTGGGCGAAGTCTAGTGACTTCAGTATTTTTTCTATCAGATGTGTTGGGCATTTTTTGCAGGGTTTTTGTGTGATTGCAGACAGTGTCTTTCCTTTCCTGTCCTGTCTAGTTAATTTGGGCCCCATCGTTTGCTCTGCCTATTTTCCAACCTGCGTTTGTGTTTTCATCTTGTCTCACCGACAATATATGTTTGGGGGCTATCTATTCCTTTGGGGTCTGCTCTGGGGCAGTTTAGATTTCCCCTTTCTTGCTTTAGGCTTATTTAGTTCTCCGGCTATGTCGAGGCGTCTAGAATCATCGTAGGTATGCTCCACGGCTACTGCTAGTTGTGTGGATACGATCAGGGGTCTGCAATCCGCTTAGTTACCAACCTCTCTGGTTTTCTGTGGCTTAGCTTGGTCTTGCTTTCCTCCTCTGTGACCCAATCATAACAGCCCTCGATGTAACCTGAAAGATAAGAAAAAAGAGTTAGATTATACTCACCCTGGCGTTCGGTCCGGTCCTATGGGTGTCGCCGTCTCATCCGGCGCCTCCCATCTTCTAACGGTGACGTGTTCTTCTTTGCTGCCTATAATGGCTCCTGTTGAGGGCAGAGCAGAGTCCTGCAGTGCGCAGGCGCCAGGAGAGATCAGGTAGCAAGAAGAAGACGTCACCGTCAGAAGAAGGGAGGCGCCGGACCGCAACACCGATCGGACCAAGACCGGACCGCCCCCCCCAGTGAGTATAATATAACTGCTTTTTCTTATTTTTCAGGTTACATTGGGGGCTTATCTACAGCACTACAGAATGCTGTAGATAAGCCCGTGATGGCGGGCGAGCACTCTAGAAAAGGTTTTCATCCAGGATATCTCTGTACTTGGCTGCGGGTCATCCCATGTCAAGTGAACCAATGATTTTTGCCTCTATATTTTTAATTCTTTTGAGATTTTGTTATTTGGTAATAGTGTGTCAGAGAATGCAAAATGTGAAGGGAAAAAAAAATTCTAGATTTTTTTTTTATTTTTTACTGATTTTCAAAGTTCAGAAAAAGTGCGAATTTCGGTGTTGCCTGCCTTAACATTTCTCCTCATAACTCAGGCTAGAAAAAAGATAGACAAACAAAATAAACGCCAGTCTACCCAGAACTGTACAGGCTTTGACCAGATATGTCACAAGAGTATCTTTGTTAATATTTTAACCATGCGAATGCAAACGCAAAAGTTTAAAATACATTTCTGAAAAAAATGTTTAATTTAGAAATATCAAAAACTGCACATGTACCTGCTATGCTCCTAGCCACATCTGTACCAAAATTCAAGTTGGGATCATGATGGGATCATATTTTAAAAAATTTAACTATACAGTGTCAATTACAAAATCTGGAATTCAGATCTGTTCAGCCTGTGGTCTAGAAGTGTGGGGTCTATATTTACCAAATAATCCATGATTTTTAGATATTACTGTATTTTTTATTATGTTACAGCTTAGAAGCAGGAGAGGACAGAGGAGAAAGCTTTGTTAGGGCTCAACCTGAGAATGAACAGGGGTAGACAGTGAATGCAGAGCAAATGACAGGCCAGCAGCTCTGTCAGTCATGTTGAGTATTTGCCCACCGCAGAGTCAGGAAGTAAGACAGAGCTTTCATGTCCTGACATGTTCACTCTTGAACAAACAATAGTCTCTACGGCATCAAGGGAGTCTGTGTGCTACAATATTGGTGAGTGTGTTTAAAGTTTGAGTAAACTTATATTAATAGTTTAATGCTTTTCTTATTAAGGGCTAATACACACACAGCGCTATTCTGAGTGATCATCGTTCAGAAAAATGCCCCTCATTGATTTCAATGGGGTTAACACATGCGGTGTTTTTTGAAACACAGAGTGAGTAAATCACTGCTTGCACTACTTTTTGATCTGCAATAAACGCATTTATCACGATTTATATAAAAAGTTGCCATCGTTTTCACTAGCGATTAAAAAGACTAATGCAGATATAGTGAAAACAAGGTAGAAAAATGTGCCAAAACCGCAGCGTTTATCCGCAGACAGAAAAAGCTGTGTGTGCTCACTTTATAATAACAGTTATATCTCAAGTGTACTGTAAATCTTTATTTTTATTACCCATCTTCCTTACATAATATTAACTATTTTTCTCACACAGCAATGGCTGCTACTTCTCAAAGAACAGCATTTTATGATATATGCTGTTGCAATCCTTTTGAAAAAACTGGACACACAACAAGAAAAAATCTTAGGCCGGTACAAGATTGGATGTTTCATATAAATCCATCAATCAATGCAGGCATGAAAATTTGTGACCGTTGTAGAAAGCAACTTGCAAAAGAGAAAAATGCTCAGCAGGCAGGAAATTTCGAAGAACCTGTAACTTCCAACACAGAGGATTTTATCAATCAAATTAATTAAAATTTTAACAATAGAGTATTTGAATAAATCACTTTCTAACATTGAAGAATCGCCCATTGCAAAAAAAAGAATCCATTATCCAGGTTATTGCCAAAAAAATTAGAAAAAGTTCCAAAAAGATTGACCCTTGAGCTGGCAGGTGAAACAGTAGAAGGTGAAGGAAAAAATGACACTGATTCAGACATCATTCTGCAGCTTAAAGATAAATTTAAATCCACCCACAGCAGAAGTGAACAGTTCATGATACTGACTACACTACCGAAGAGTTGGACATGCAAAAGAAAAGAAAATGAATTTAACGTTAGCAATAGAATGGCTAGAAAAGCCAAATTTCTAGTTGAACAAAAAGGTTTCATGTCTTGTCCTGATCCTAAACCAGGCAAAACATTAGATGAAGCTATAGTGGGTAAAGTGAAAGATTTTTACAATAGTGATGAAGTGAGCCGAATTATGCCTGGCAAGAAAGATTGTGTGTCTATAAAAGTGAACGGTAAGAAAACTCCTGTCCAGAAGAGGCTGGTTCTTACCAATTTGAAAGAAACCTATGAACTTTTTAAAGAAAAAAATTTCACTTCTGCCAAAATAGGATTTTCAAAATTTGCTGACCTGCGACCGAAGAATTGTGTCCTGGCTGGTGGTAGTGGTACACACTCAGTATGCGTATGTACAACACACCAGAACACTAAGCTCATGATTGAAGGGGGTAAGCTGAAAGCTATTCAGATTGGCGAGTCCAACCTTGGCGATTACAAAGTATGTCTGTCTCAAATATTGTGTCCAGAAAAGAGTTGGAGTTGTTATCTCAATATTTGCAAAAAATGTCCTTCAGTATTGGCTCTCAAAGAAAAAATATTAAGTTATTTTGAAGAGGCTATGGTAGATAATATAACTTATAAACAGTGGATATCTGTTGACAGATGTACTTTTGACACGGTTTTTAAAAGTGCAGAACTTTTTGTAGAATGTTTTTGTGAACAGCTGATAGTCCTTAAGAAACACTCAATTATAGCTCGCCAACAGTCTGACTACTACAATCACCTCAAAGAAAGCATCAAACAGAATGAGGCAGTAATAAGCTTAGACTTTTCAGAGAACTATTCCTTTGTTGTTCAGGATGAAGCACAGTCATTTCACTGGAACAATGAACAAGCAACTGTGCACCCTTTTGCGATCTATTACAATGAGAATGGAGAAATAAAGTACGAAAGTGTAGTTATAATATCTGAGTGCTTACTTCACGATTCAATAGCTGTTCATTTATTCCAAAAAAAATTGATTTCAGTGATAAGAACAGACATCCTACCAAGTTTGAGCAAGGTCTACTACTTCTCGGATGGCTCTTCTGCGCAGTATAAAAACAGGAAAAACTTTATAAATGTATGCCATCACAAGAAAGACTTTGGAGTGGAAGCTGAATGGCACTTTTTTGCCACTGCTCATGGCAAAGGTGTATGTGATGGCTTAGGAGGCACCGTGAAATGCCTTGCAGCCCGGGCTAGCCTCCAGAGGCCATATTCAGACCAAATCTTAACACCCATGCAACTTTTCAAATGGAGTGAGAAAAATATTCTTAACATCCAGTTCATGTACTATACAAACAAGGACTACAAAGAGGAGGAGAGTTTGTTAAAGCATCGGTTACAGGAAGCAGAATGCATCAAAGGGACTCAGCAATACCACACTGTCATTCCATGTAGTGAAACAGAAATAAAAACAAGGATTTTTTCATTCAGCAAAGACAGTGAAGTGCATGAAGTGGTAGAAGGCGGCACAAGATTGGCAATGGATGACATAACTGGTTATGTGACCTGTGAATATGATCGGCACTGGTGGCTGGCTACTGTACTCTCCAAAAATTGTGAAAATGAAGTAGAAGTGACTTTTTTGCATCCTTCTGGCCCAGCGCCATCCTTTGTGTACCCAAGAAAACCAGACATTTTAAAAGTTAACCAATATCAGATATTAACTCAGGTGGAGCCCAACACCATGACCGGCCGCACATACTCTTTGACACAAAAGGAAATGGCCATTGCTAGTAAGCGCTTATGGACCAGTTTACATTTCACCCACTAGAAGGGTCAAATTGATGATAAAAGGCCAGTTTAAAAATGTACTATTAATTGTTTGATTAGTTCATATGTTATAGAACGAGGATTTAACTACTGTACTATTCTTCTTAAACACTTCATAAATGACATGTTTAGTGATGAATTGTTACATGTATAAAACGTGGTAAAAATATTGGTTCTTTTAATCTTGTTTTTAACATATAATTAGGATGAGACCACTTAGAAAATCAAACTTGAGGATATGATCACCTTTTTTCTTTTGGTTTGTTCAGTGTATTCAGGTTGAAAATGCTGAGCAAGTTGTGTTATAATGATTAAGATGGATTTATTCTGGCACTTCGGGATTTGTTTTTTGTGTTTCTTTATTGTTACATATAAATGTTGAGTTCAATACGTTGTAATGTGAAAAGAAAAAAGGAATAAACTCACAAACATAAAATCAGATGATTCAAGGCTTAAGAAAAAAAATACAAATTTGATAGGTCCCAAGTTGATTCCCTGTACAAATATAAACAAGAACACAAGTAACGCACATGCATTTTTTCACCATTTTAAAACATACTTTTTTTCACAATTGCGCATCAAAATTATGAATTTGATTTCTCAAAAACAAAATGTAAAGAACCAGTCTTGTGACATATCAAATGAAAGCCTTTACCGTTCTGAGAAAAATGATGTCTCTCCGACCTTTGTATCTTAATTCTAGCCCAAGATATGATAAAAAATGTAAAGCCATACCAGGCCAAAATTCGCTCTTTTTCACAACTTTAGAAGTCTGTAAAAAATTAACTGATGAAGAAAAAAATTCAAAACTTTTAATTTGTAATTAACTAAAGTTGTACTTCATAAAAACAAAAAATAAAAAAAAATCTAAAGACATCAGGTAAAAAAAATATTCATTTTTGGATCACTTGATATGGAATGACTCCTGCATTCATGTTTCCTTCAGTTGCAACTAGTCATCCTGTCACTGCAGCTGAAAAACACCCCCATAGCTTGATGCTGCACCACCATGCTTGACTGTTGGGATTGTATTAGGCAGGTGATGAGCAGTGCCTGGTTTTCTCCTCACATAATGCTTAGAATTATCACCAAAAAGTTCTATGTCTATCTCTGTCTCATCAGACCAGAGAATCTTATTTCTCATAGTCTGGGAGTCCTTCATGTGTTTTTTAGCAAAATCTATGCGGGCTTTCATATGTTTTGCACGAGGAGAGGCTTCCGTCGGGCCACTCTGCCATAAAGGCCTGACTGGTGGAGGGCTGCAGTGATAGTTGACTTTGTGGAACTTTCTCCCATCTCCCTACTGCATCTGTGGAGCTTAGCCACAGTGATCTTGGAGTTCTAATTTACCTCTCTTACCAAGGCTCGTCTCCCACGATTGCTCTTAGGAACCTTGAGTAGAGTTGAGCGAAATGGGTCGGTCAAATTCATAAGTCGTCGACTTTCGCTGAAGTCGGGTTTCATGAAACAAAACCCGACCATAGCGTGAGGTCGGCCACGAGGTCGGCGACCAGAGCGCCAAAGTCGCGTTTCAAATTATGCTTCCAGCGCCCTTTTTCAGCCAATGATGGAGGACGCACACTGTGGGCAACGCGATGACATGGGCATCGGTCACCACCATCTTTGAGAAGGGCATGCAAGTGATTGGCTTGCTTTGTGTGGCGTCACAGGGGCTATAAAAGAGCGTGCACGCCGACCGCCATCTTACTTCTGCCGATCTTAGCATTAGGGAGAGGTTGCAGCTGCTGATTCTGAATAAGGGAGAGTGTTAGGCAGGGAAGAAGAACCAAAAAACTGCTTCTGCTGGTAGCGATTTCCACTGTACAACACAACAGTTTGTGTGCAGTGACAGGGGAGGCTATATTTTTGTGCATCAGCTCTGTTGGTTATTAGGCTGCCTTATAAGGCTCCCTGATATCTGCATTGCTGTTTGCACACTGCTGTGCAAACTGCTTTTTTAAAAGCAAAAATACTTTTCTTCCTCTTTTCTGCACCATTACCAAGAGTTCATTTTTCAACACATTTGTGTGCAGCAGTCCTGCTTATTAGGCTGCTTGCTGCCATACTTGGACTGAGAGCATCATTGTCAGCCTCCTAAAATCTCTAGGGAGATTCCAATTCTCCCCAATACTATATACACACCTTGTGCCTGGTCATACACCTGCCTATTTCAGAAAACAAAACAAAACAAAACAGGCAGAGATGCTTACTTGTATAGACAGGCCTCAATACAAATGCATTAACAGGGTGCAGCGGACCCAAGTAAAATGGCAACTGCACAGGTGCAATAATAGCTAATGAAACAGCCAGCCTACAATCAGGGATTGGCCGTGAGGCACACCAGTGCAAAAAAAAATCCTTATGTGGCAATTTTCACACAGGTAATGCAAAGCATATGGTTCACAGCCTCTTAGTAACACCATATAGGTGGGCTGCCCAGTGCTAACTATAATGCATCCCGTGTGAACAGAGGCCACAGTATACAGAACCATTTGGGCCCAACTGCACCCTGAAAAGATAAAAAGTGCACAAAATCATATCAATATATGTAAGGTATTGGTTAATATTATGGCCATAATACGTAAGCTGGCAAACTAAGGGGGTCTGAGATAATAGTTCAGCCTCCTAAAATCTCTAGGGAGCTTCCAATTCTCCCCAATACTATATACACACCTTGTGCCTGGTCATACACCTGCCTATTTCAGCCTGTTAAATTGAGGTGTAATTTATAGTGGGCCTGAGATAATAGTTCAGCCTCCTAAAATCTCTAGGGCGCTTCCAATTCTCCCCAATACTATATACACCTTTTACCTTGTTTAACAGTACCATATAGCTGGTGGTATTTTGGGTACATTTTTCCAAAAATGTGGAAGTATGGTGGAAGAGGCCGTGGAAGTGGGCGGGAGTTGCCAGCTGGTACTGATGGTGGTGGTGGTGGTGCATCTGCTGGTAGGGGCAAAAGCACAATAGCACCTAAGGCAGGAGGTGTTGAGCCTGCGTCATCATCTGGCTCCACAAGGCCTCGAAGGCTCCCTTTTCTAGGAGTAGGTAAACAGCTTTTAAAGACGGAGCTTCAGGAACAAGTTTTGGCTTACATTGCTGACACAGCCTCCAGCTCTCTCGCCTCCTCTTCTGAAGTTTCAAAAAATAAAAGCACTGAGTCGTCAGTGGAGGCTCCTGGTCAGGAGCAACACCTTTCCTTGGGTCCTTCACCCCTACCAAAAGAGAAGGATGCAGCAGGCCACACTACAGATTACTCCATGGAGCTCTTTTCACATACCATGCCTGGGTTATCGAGTCAAATCGTGAATTCCCCAGTCCAAGATGAATCTGACATGGAGTGCACTGATGCACAGCCACTGCTAGATTTTTCTACTGGTACATTCACTCAGAGTACTACATTGTGCTCGCAGTGTACTGAACCAGAATCTGACCCTGATGAAACTCTGGTGCCCCTTCCCACATACTATACCACCTTACACGGTGACACAGAGGAAGGTGCACAAGAAATTGAAGAGGAGGTGATGGATGACCCAGATGTTGACCCAGATTGGCATTCATTGGGGGAAGAAGGTGCCACTGCCAATAGCTCAGAAGAGGAGGAGGAGGATCCACAGCAGGCATCGACATTGCAACAGCTATTATCTGGCAGGCTCGTAGCAGTCCAAAAATGGTTTACAGAAACCTAAAGAGTTGCAGGACAGCTTGGCCAGATGGTCAAATTAGCACAGCGTGCAAGGCCTCAAAATGTCTTCCATAGAAGGAAGAGTGCAGTGTGGCACTTTTTTGAACAAAATCATAATGATCAGGCAAAGGTTATCTGTAAGACGTGAGCAAAGACCTTTAGCCGAGGGAAAAATATGACAAATTTGAATACCAGTTGCATGCTTAGACATTTAACCACCATGCACTTGCAAGCATGGACGGACTACCAAACCTCACATACCAAATGTGCACCTGCTCCGAATGAAGGTAGTCAGCAACGCTACATCGCTTCCCCCACTGTAAGCCCACCGGTTAGCACACCACCAGCAGCAAATGTTGAGGTGTCGTCGCAAGGCCAAAGCTGTCAGGGAATCACAATGTTATTGCTACGAAAGACTGAATCTAGGCCATCAGCAAGACCACCAACACCATCACCAACCCTCTCTCAGTCCACCGCTAGTTCCACCATATGCAGCTCTCAAGTCCAGCTCACCCTACCAGAGACTCTCAGTAGGACAAGAAAGTACTCATCCTCTCATCCGCGTACACTGTGTTTGAACGCCCACATTGCCAAACTAATCTCGTTAGAGATGATGCCCTACCTGTTGGTTAAAAGCGAAGCTTTCCGCAAGCTCATGGCCTACGCAGTACCACGCTATGACCTACCCAGTCGGCACTTCTTTTCTCGAAAAGCCATCCCAGCCCTCCACCTGCATGTGAAAGACCTCATTGTCCATGCACTCAAGCAATCAGTGAGTGGAAAGGTGCACCTCACAACAGATGCATGATCCAGTAGGCATGGCCAGGGCCGTTACGTGTTCATCACTGTTCACTGTGTTAATGTGGTGGATGCATGGTCCACAGGGGACAGCGGCGGTGGGACAGTGCTGCCTAGCCCACGGTATAGGAAACTGTTGGCTGTAGGCGTCGACTCTCCTCCAGAAGCGAAAGCTCGTCCACAAAGCGCAGTCGCACGAGCACTCCATCCGCAGCTGCCAGTGTTGCACACGAGGTGTCCCACTATCGAACAGCTAGTGGTAAGCGTCAGCAGGCTGTGTTGAAGATGATGTGTTTGGGCGACAAAAGACACACCGCGGAGGTACTGGCCAACTACTTGCAGCGACAAACTGAGTCATGACTGGGCAGTCTACATCTTGAGGCAGGCAAGGTAGTTAATGATAACGGCCGGAATTTTGTGGCAGCCATAGCCCTTTCAAAACTCAGACACATACCTTGCCTGGCTCACACCTTGAACCTGGTGGTGCAGTGCTTCCTCAATAATTATCCAGAATTAACAGCCCTGCTCCATAAGGTACGAAGACTGTGCTCGCACATCCGCCGGTCGCCAGTACACTCCAGTCGTATGCAGAAGCTGCAGCGATTGCTCCACCTTCCCAAGCACGGCCTAATTATCGACGTTGCAACAAGGTGGAACTCCACCCTGCACATGGTTCAGAGGCTGTGCGAACAGAGGCAGGCTGTAATGCATTTGTGGGAGGATACACGGGCAGGCAGTTTGAGGGCAGACATGGAGTTGTCTGGTGTGCAGTGGTCGAAGCTGAAAGACCTCTGTAAAGTCCTTCAGTGTTTTGAGGAATGCACATGGCTGGTAAGCGCAGACGATGCCATCATAAGCAAGAGCATACCACTTATGCGTCTGCTCATGCAAACTTTGATGCACATAAAGGATCAGGCGTCTGCAGCTGAGGAGCAACAGGAAGAGGAGGAGGGAAGCCTTGATGAGTCAGCCATTGTCTGGTCAGGGAACTGTTGTGGACGAGGTGGGGGAAGATGAGGGGGATGATTATTTTGTGGAGGAGGATGCTTCTCAGGGGGCAAGAGAACATGTGGGCGTGCCAAGGTCAGGTACAGGGTTTCTGCGTGACTGGAGGGATGTGGATTTGCCAGAAAGTGCTCCTCCACCCACCACTGGCAGTGCAGCATTGACACCTGGAACACTGGCCCACATGTTGTGAGTTCATTTTCCCCTTCGTCACTGAGGTCTGGTGAACTCCCTATTCTGGTAAAGAAAGGTAATGAGCCTGATTATCAGGCACCTGAGCCTAATGATGATGACTGGCTGAGTGGAGTCACGGACTGGATATAATGCTGCCGATGCCCTTCTGCCCTGCGGGTGATTTCTCTGTGGACTTCTAGGAGACCAGTCTGATTCCTGCTCCTCTAAAGCTAAGTTTTCTGCTTTGCCTGTTAGCATTTGTGTTTTGTTTGCCTTGCTTTTCTGGATTCTGCCATTCCCTGCTGGGGTGAGCTGAATCTCCTTTTTCCGGTTGCTCTGTCTTCAGAATATTCCTGAGTACTGACATAGCCTTTTTGAAGCCTAGCGTCTTCAGGGCCTTTTTCACTGTCAATCTGTTGGCTCTTATTTTCATAGGGTTTTTCACGGATTGCAGACAGCAGCCTTCCTGTCCTTTCCTATCTAGTTAGCTTGGGCCCCGTCTTTGCTCAGTCTATCTTTCTGTCTGTGTTAGTGTGCTTTCTTCTTGCTTCACCGTCATTATATGTTGTGGGCTGCCTTTTGCTTTGGGGTCTGCTCTGGGGCAGTTTAGATTTCCCTTTCTGTCTTTACGCTATATAGTCCTCCGGCTGTGATCGAGGGGTCTAGGGCATCGTAGGAACCCCCCACGGCTACTGCTAGTTGTGTTGATAGGTTCAGGGGTCTGCAATCCGATAGCTGCCAACTTCTCTGGTTTTCTGGACTTAGCTAGCATTTCTGTTTTTGCCTCCTACGGTGACTCATTCATGACACCCACATGTGTGACTATGCCTTGCGGATCCTAAAAAGGGACCCCCACATTGCCAAAATGATGAGGGATGATGACTACTGGTTGATGAGCATCCTTGATCCACGCTATAAAGGCAAATTACACAACATCATGCCACAGGAGAACCTAGAGCTAATATTGGCTAACAAACAACCAACTCTGGTAAACAGGTTGTTTGAGGCATTCCCAGCAGAAGGCAGTGGAGCTGGTTCTCCCACAAGCCGTAGTGGGCAAAATGGAAGAGGTGTTTGTGATGCACACAGCTGAACTGGCGTTGAAGACAGGGGTTTCCTGACCATGTTGTGGTCTGATTTCTCAAGTCCCGCGCACACGACAGTTAATACAGAATCGATTGCAAGTGACAGGAGACAGCAGTTGTCAACTATGGTTACAAACTACTTCTCCTCCCATATCGATGTTCTCCCTCACAGGTCATTCCCCTTTGATTATTGGGCCTCAAAATTGGACACATGGCCTGAATTAGAACAATATGCCTTACAGGAGCTCGCTTGCCCTGCTGGTAGTGTACTATCTGAAAGAGTCTTCAGTGCTGCAGGATCAATCCTGACAGAATAAAGGACCCGTCTGTCGACCTAAAATGATGATGATCTAACCTTCATTAAAATGAGCCATGCAAGGGTTTCAAAAGAATTTGACCCACCCTCCCCTGATAACACCTAGGTTGCCAGAAAAAAGGCTCACTTTTGTCCTCCTCTTACTCTGACTTCTCCGGTTCCTCCATTTGCAGCAGCTGAAAGTCCAGCCTACACATCAACATATGCCATTTTTTAAACCACCCGAATTGGGCTGCTCCCCCCCACCCCAGGCCCGGGGTCAACACCTGCTGCACCCGGGCAAGTGCTGTTGCCCTGAACAGGTGTGTGGCCCAACCCTTGGGCGATGGCACTGGCACAGGGCCTCTCATAGTACAATAAAGTGTCTCTGATGGTGGGGGGGCCCACTCGCCGTCAGACACACTGGCGTACTATGAGGGGTCCTGTGCCAGTATCGGTGCACACGAGTGGGTCCCCCCTGCTTGCTCAGGGACACAGCACTTGCAATACTTACCTCTCCCTGCTCCACTGCTGTGTAGTCTGGCCAGTTAAATCCGTCACAGGGACGGCCACTACAAATTTGGTGTACTGATCGATGATGCTTTAGATGTAGCTATGTCCTGTCCTGCTGGCCTCTACCTTCAGATTACCAATGGCTACCATTTGCAATGGACATCAACTCCCAATCGAGTGCAATGGTGCTTTATGATCACTTTTCACATTTTTCATAGTCACAGATGTGTGACATTCCTGCCACCATTTTTCAATGTGTCCTGTTAATCCAATAGAATCCCCTACTGCCTGTGGCTTGTGTGTTTTGCACTCCAAAGTGACCAGACAGATCATGATAGGCAGTGAGGACCATGTCTACAGCTATCCCTGTGATCACAATTTGATGGAGACGAGTTACGGTTATGGGATCGACGCAACTGCGATACATCAACCCTTTCTTCACTAATTTGTGTTTTAGCTGTATCCACAGTTAAAGTTATTGAGGGTCAGCATCGCCTCTGCGAATTCTCCCGGGAGGATTTCCCGTGATTCCAAATTCAAAAACATCTAAAATCACTCAACTTTACGTCTGTACTTTTATCCATCTACCTTCCTCTAGCGGAGAGTCTGGACTGGTATACTGACACTGAAATATAAGCGAAGATTTCAAAGTACTACAACACTGTACACTGGTGTACGTTTCTAATACATTTCCCTTTTTCTCATTTTTATATTCGGGTGTAATCCATGCTGAGCCTGTGAGAGTTTGTGTCTTACTCTGGTAAAATATAAGGAGATTTAAAATGACACCAACACTGTATGCAGCTGACTGATTGTAAAACATTACCCTTTTTCAAGTTTTTATATTCTTGTGTAATCCATACTGAGCCTGTGAAAGTCTGTCTGTAACTCCACAAATATATTTGTAGATTTAAGATTAACCCAACACTGTATACAGCTGTACGCTTGTGATACCTTACCCATTTACTGCTTTTCATATAGTGGTCTAATCCATACTGGGCCAGTGAGAGTCTGTTTCTGACTCTGGAAATATCTACTGAGATTTTCATTTACCCCAACACTGTATGCAGCTGAATGCTTCTGATCCATTACCCTTTTACTGCTTTTTATATTGTGTAATCCATACTGACCCTGAGAGCGTCTGTGTCTGCCTCCTGAAAAAAATACGGAGATTTATAATGTTTAAACACTACTATATGTACCTTGTATCTGGTGATACAGTAACCTTTTTAGACTTTTTATATTCTTGGCTAATGCATACTGGCACTGAGAGCGTCTGTGTCTGCCTCATGAAATGTCTACAGAGATTTAGAATGTTTAAACTATACTATATATACCTTGTATCTGGTCATACTGTACCCTTTTTCAACTTGTTACATTATTGTCAAATCCATATTGAGTGTGTGAGCATATGTATCTGCCTCCTGAAATACATACGGAAATTTTTTGGTATTTTAAGTAGAATATACACTCACTGGCCACTTTATTAGGTACACCATGCTAGTAAGGGGTTGGACCCCCTTTTGCCTTCAGAACTGCCTCAATTCTTCGTGGCAGAGATTCAACAAGGTGCTGGAAGCATTCCTCAGAGATTTTGGACCATATTGACATGATGGCATCACACAGTTGGCGCAGATTTGTCGGCTGCACATCCCTGATGCGAATCTCCCGTTCCACCACATCCCAAAGATGCTCTATTGGATTGAGATCTGGTGACTGAGGAGGCCATTTGAGTACAGTAAACTCATTGTCATGTTCAAGAAACCAATCTGAGATGATTCGAGCTTTATGACATGGCGCATTATCCTGCTGAAAGTAGCCATCAGATGTTGGGTACATTGTGGTCATAAAGGGATGGACATGGTCAGCAACAATACTCAGGTAGGCTGTGGCGTTGCAACGATGCTCAATTGGTACCAAGGGGCCCAAAGAGTGCCCAGAAAAAATTCCCCACACCATGACACCACCACCACCAGCCTGAACCGTTGATACAAGGCAGGATGGATCCATGCTTTCATGTTGTTTACGCCAAATTCTGACCCTACCATCCGAATGTCGCAGCAGAAATCGAGACTCATCAGACCAGGCAACGTTTTTCCAATCTTCTACTGTCCAATTTCGATGAGCTTGTGCAAATTGTAGCCTCAGTTTCCTGTTCTTAGCTGAGAGGAGTGGTACCCAGTGTGGTCTTCTGCTGCTGTAGCCCATCTGCCTCAAAGTTCGATGCACTGTGCGTTCAGAGATGCTCTTCTGCCTACCTTGGTTGTAACGGGTGGCAATTTGAGTCACTGTTGCCTTTCTATCAGCTCGAACCAGTCTGCCCATTCTCCTCTGACCTCTGGCATCAACATGGCATTTCCGGCCACAGAACTGCCGCTCACTGGATTTTTTTTCTTTTTCGGACCATTCTCTGTAAACCCTAGAGATGGTTGTGCGTGAAAATCCCAGTAGATCAGCAGTTTCTGAAATTCTCAGACCAGCCCTTCTGGCACCAACAATCATGCCACGTTCAAAGGCACTCAAATCACCTTTCTTCCCCATACTGATGCTCGGTTTGAACTGCAGGAGATTGTCTTGACCATGTCTACATGCCTAAATGCACTGAGTTGCCGCCATGTGATTGGCTGATTAGAAATTAAGTCTTAACACACAGTTGGACAGGTGTACCTAATAAAGTGGCCAGTGAGTGTATATACCTTGTATCTGTTGAACCAGTACCCTTTGTGCCTGAAATTCATCCTCCACCCACCACTCAAAGTGCATCATTGACACCTGGAACATTGGCACACATGTGTGATTATTTCTTGCGGATCTTCTTTTTATATTATGGTGTGATCCATACTGAGCCTGTGAGAGACTATGTGTTACTCTTGAAATATATATGTAGATCGCCAAATGACCCCAACACTGTATACAGCAGTACGCCTGGGATCCATTCAGTACTGCTTTTTATATTGTTGTGTAATCTATACTGGGCCTCAGAGTGTCTGCCTCCTGAAATAAATATGGAGATTTTGAATGTTGAAACTATACTATATATACCTTGGATCTGGTGATACTGTACCCTTTTTCTAATTTTTAGTTTGTTGTCGAATCCATACTGGCCTTGACAGCGTCTGTGCCTGCCTCCTCAAATATATACATATATTTTTAATGTTGAAACTATACAATATATCCCTGTTATCTGGTGTTAAAATGAAACGCCACGCAGAGCGGGGGGTTACTCAGTACCGGGCCTTTCAGGCTCTTTTACGGGGGGAAATATGTAACGGTGGTGATTGGGACCCGGTCCGTGGCCCTTGGTGTCCAATAAAGAAGATGACAGTTCAGATGATGGGGAAGATGGTATGATAATTAATTTGGAAAAGGGGGATCGTGACGCCACCTGTGGTACTCGGCTAAGGTACCCGATCCTCTGTGCCGGTGTTAAAGCAGACAAGATGATGAAGCTCTCCACGGGCAGAGCTGTATCCCAGGGCAGTTGAGATGGTGTTTGTGAGCCGTTGACGGTGATGGTGAGTGTAGCGTGTGTAGTAGGCAAGTTGTAAAAGCCACCAAGGATGCAGTTGGGTGGAATTTCTGATTTTTTTCCTCAAAAGTTTTGTGCACAAGATGACCCGATTGGTACTGTGTCATCCGAGGGAGGGGTCCGGCAAACTCAAAGGTAGATCAGGAACACCTGTTCAAGACTCCTCCTTGTGTATCCATTCTAGGCCATGTCTCTGCGCTGATCTCTCCCTTCCTTCCTGCTGTGGGCCTTCGCAAACAGTGTCCCAAGCCGGCAGCCACAGATCACACCGGGCATCGTGGGTCAGGCTCTGGGGTCCTTTATTCCAACTGCTGCCTTTTTGAGTATTGAATGCGGCTGCGACTGAGGCACTTAAAGTTACCTCAGCCTCTGTCTTTCTAGCTGAGCCCTGTATTTCTCCACTACCTTCAGGAGCCACCTTCCCCAACGAGGCCTGGTCCTTCCTTCTCCAGAAACGGGCTTCACAGGTGGCTTATTGCACTTCCCGTGCCCCAAGGACTCCTTCCTTCCAGGAGCTTGGACAAGATTTTTCTCTCTTCTCTGACCTTCAGCCCTCTTACAGCAATCCTGCTCTTACACAGTCCTGTCACCGACTGACAACTCTCTAGAAAGATCCATTCCATTTACCTCAGACTAGCTCCACCCATCAACTGTCAGCTTGCTCTCTCTGATTGGATGCCCACAATCACTCCACTACCTAAGCTCCTCACACTGTACCTACCTTCCACACTAACCCCCATCACCCTTTCCTAGTCAGTCTGGGATGAGGCCATCCTCCCGCTGGGTACACCCAGAAAGGACTGACTAACGTGTGTGTGTTGAGTGCAGGGTTAGGAGTCCTGAGTGGTGATCCCTCCTTACCTGAGGGTGGGATACCACACCTTTGGATGAGGTGCAGTACCTCTGTGGCGACCGTACCCTCAGGGGCGCCATAGTACCTTTTCTCAACTTTCTGTATTGTTGTCGGATCCATACTGGGCCTGAGAGCGTCTGTGTTTGCCTCCTAAAATGTATACGGAGATTCAGTATGTTTAAACTATACTATATATACCTTGTATCTAGTGATGCTGTACCCTTTTGCAAATGTTTATATTATTGTCTAATCCATACTGAGCCTGTGACCATCTGTGTCTGACTCATGAAATATATACGGAGATTTACAATTATCCCTAGACTGTATAGAGCTGTCTGCTTCTGAAACAGTACCATATATCTGCTGGCATTTTTAGTCCATCTTCACAAAAATTATTACGTATGGTGGAAGAGGCCACGGACGTGGGTGTGGGGGGGCCAGCTGGTACTGATGGTGGTGGTGGTGCATCTGCTGGTATTGCCAAAAGCACAATAGCAGCTAAGGCAGGAGGTGTTGAGCCTGCATCATCAGCTGGCACAAGAAGGCCTTTAAGGCTCCCTTTTCTGGGAGAGGTAAACTGCTTTTAAAGCCGGAGCATCAGGAACTGGTTTTGCCTTACATTGCCGAAAAAGCCTCCAGCTCTATCGCCTCTTCTGAAGATTAAAAAAATGCAAGCACTGAGTCATCAGTGCAGGCTTCTGGTCAGGAACCACTCCTTTCCTTGTCTCCTTCACCCCCACTAAAAGTGAAGGATGCGGCAGCCCACACTTCAGATTACTCCATGGAGCTCTTTTCACAGGCTATGCCTGTGTTATCAAGTGAAATTCTGAATTCCCCAGTCCAACATGAATTGGAGATGGAGTGCACTGACGCACAACCACTGCTAGATGATTCTGCTGGTACATTGACCCACAGCACTACATTCCCCTCGCACCCTACCGATCCAGAATGTGACACTGATGAAACTCAGGTGCCCCTTCCCGCATACTATACCACCTTACACGGTGACATAGAGGAAGGTGCAGATGAAAGTGCCGGTTCACTGAGCAGGTGGGGGGGTCCTACTCGTGGGCGACGGCAGTGGCACAGGGTCCCTCATAGTACGCAAAAGTGTCTCTGCCGGTGGGAGGGCCCACTCGCCGACAGACACACCGTCGTACTATGAGGGGCCCTGTGCCAGTGCTGTCGCCCACGAGTGGGCCCCCCATGTTTGCTCAGGGCCACAGCACTTGCAATACGTACCTCTCCCTGCTCCACCGCCGTGATGTCTTCCGCCTTTCCTGATAGTGACATTCAGGTTACAGAGCGCGATGAGATCACGTCTGTATGCCCTCTAGCAAAACAGTACAAGTGCAGAGAGCTTTAAAATGGCAATGCTGAGGAGTCCAGAGTAGAGCAGTGCCCAGCGAGGAGAGGTGTTTATTTTTTTAAATGTTGGGAGCATTTACGGGGCCCATTAAACACTGGAGCATTAGAAATGGGGTCCATTATATATGGAGCATTATTTGGGCCCATAACACACTGGAGCATTGTTCATGGGGACCAACATATACTGGAGCATTCCAAATGGGGGACATCAGACACTGAAGCAGCATTTACGGGGCACATTATACACTGGAGCATTAGAAATGGGGCCCATTATATATGGAGCATTATTTGGGCCCATAAGACAGTGGAGCATCATCCATGGGGACCAACATATACTGTAGCATTATGTGGAGCTCATCATATACTATATGGGACCAATTATTATGTATGGAGAAATATATGGGGCTCATTATTCTGTATGGTGCACTAGGTGGTGGCCATAATACTGTATGGAGTAATATACTGTCCGGGTTTTGAGCTATTGTAGAATTTAAAAGAGATATCAGTCATGTAAGCCGTGAAGTATTTTTCATTGTACTATACCTATATTTCTGTGCCGTATCGGAGCATTATGAATTGTGGTATGTGTTAAAAGGGCGCACTGACACTCTTTGGCCCACGGCACACGAAAACCTGGCGCCAGCCCTACCCCCCACAACTTTAGCCAAGTAACCCCCCAGTTTTCAATGCATAACTATAATTATAAAGTAAGGTTGCCAAGGTTAAGTAATAAGAATTGATGTCGTTGGCATTGAAATGGGCACTGTAGGTGTGTTTACTGTCCTCCACTCCCTGCTGACTTTGCTTCCCCATTGACTTGCATTGGGTTTCGTGTTTCAGTCTGACCCCGACTTTTCCCTATAGTCGGCTGATTTCGTTCGACCCGACTTTTTAGAAAGTCGGGTTTCATGAAACCAGACGACCCAAAAAAAGGAAAAGTCGCTCATCTCTACTCCACACCTCACTTCTCTTTTTAACCATATTTTCGACTCGGGTTCTCTGCCGGATAAATTTAATGAAGCCTGTCTGTCATTACTTCTAAAACCGGGCAAAAATCCGCTTCTCCCTGCCTCGTACCGCCCAATATCCCTTTTAAATGTTGATTTTAAATTGCTCACCGAAATCATGGCTAATAGATTACAGTCTATGCTTCCTGATATTCTTACCTCATCTCAAACGGGCTTTGTCCATGGTCGGTCTATCACTTACAATATCAGGACGGCGTTAGCGGCCATCACACTTAGTTATCAGGCTAGGGTCAAGCAGAATATACTGGTCAGCC
This sequence comes from Dendrobates tinctorius, assembly GCF_039654945.1. Lineage (NCBI taxonomy): Eukaryota > Metazoa > Chordata > Amphibia > Anura > Dendrobatidae > Dendrobates > Dendrobates tinctorius. The sequence continues at coordinate 3,493,689 of NW_027361780.1, read as the reverse complement.
TCGACGCTGATAAGGCTTTTGACCGTGTGTCCTGGTCTCATCTTATCAGAACTCTGAAGTATAGACTGTTTGGCTTTACCTTTTTTAATTTTATACACACAATTTACACTAACTCCCAATCTTCGATTTGGCTTAATGGTATCCAGTCAACCCTTTTTCCATCTTCAGGGGGACGAGGCAGGGCTGTCCTCTGTCACCTTTGTTGTTTAATATTGCCCTTGATCCCTCACTGAGATATCTGGAGATGATCCCTTCCTTTGGGGCCATAAGGGTCAGTCACCATACACTTAAAACGTTGGCATTTGCTGATGATATCTTACTCATGATTTCCAATCCTAAGGAATCCATTTCCTCTATAATGGGCGCCTTTAATGAATTTGGAGCAGTTTCGGGATTTCGAATAAACTTTAATAAATCTCATGCTTTAGCTATTTTTAAAGCTGCTCGGAAATGGTGGCCGTTCCCTTTTCCCTTTCAGTTGGTGAGAAATTCTTTACATTATCTTGGCGTAGACCTACCGTCAAATCCTCATGATATCTATAAATTAAATGTTCAGCCTCTTATTTCTGTAGTTATACAAGAAATTCAATCCTGGAAATCCCTTAAATTATCATTTGCAGGTAAAGCCCATCTAAGTAAAATGATCTCTTTCCCTAAAATACTCTTTCCTTTACAGACGCTCCAGGTTCTACTTTCTAAAGCTCATGATAGGCTACTGACACGAGCCTTCCGCCAATTTATTTGGGGCTCAGAAGGGGGCTCTAGAATTAGTGTTTTTAAGCTACAGCAAACCAAATATTTGGGTGGACTTAATCTCCCAAATTTACGCCTCTAAAGTATAGCGTCTGCTTTTCGCCATTCCCTTGATTGGATATACGCCTTTACTCGCTTCACTAATACCCCAATAGATGAGGCCATGTGTAGACCCTTCAGCCTCCCAGCATTACTTCACCTACGAAATGCTGAAATTCCAGTGGAGGTTAGAGATAATCCTCTATTATGGTCGGTAATCTTAGGATGGCGTCAAGCTAGACGAGTTAGCGGTCTTGAACCCCACATCTCAATGTTTCTTCCCTTTCAAGGTAGCCCCTCTTTTCTACAAGGCAAGCCACCTCCCATTTACAAGGTGCTTGAAAACAATGGGTGTAGACTGGTCCGAGATACGTTAACAAATAATCAATGACTTCTTACCTTAGAAGACATGGTTTTCAAATACCCAATCCTTACAGAAGACAATTTTACTATCTCTCAAATTAGACATTACATAAGCTCAATATTGCGAGACATACCGGATGATGCTAGAACACACCCTCTAAATTTAATATCCATTAAAGCCCAAATGGGAACTTATTCTATGAGTCTTATATATAAATCATTAAAGCCTTCTATACATTGGATACAGAGAATGGTTAGCACTCGACTAGGAAGTTGAGTATACGGTACTAGTGAAAAGGAGCCTATGGTCCCGTAAATATAAAAACAAAAAAACAAAACAAAAGAGAAGGTTGACTCCCTCTCCGCTGCTCCGACTGCTAACTCCACGCCACTCATCCCCCTGCGTACTTACTCTAAAATTGACTGTGTCACGACTGAGCTATCTTCTGACCGTGCCTTTCTGGATGGCTCTTTCCTGCCTGAAGTTGCAGACAAGCTGACTTGCCCCATTCTTAGAGACTACTCCAGAGGACTGCCCGCTGCCTCGGTCTGTGAGCATGCCCACGGTTTGTGTTCGGCGTCATCCGTGAGGAATCTACGCAAAGGACTATTTCTACGTTCCAGCGCACTCGAGTCAAGTGGGACTGGATACATCAGCACCGTCAGGAGGCAGTGCTTCTCGTTCCTCCGTAACAGTGCTAGAGACATTGTCCACCATTTGTGACGCCGTAGGGAGATATTCCAGCCTTTTCCCTGCAAGAACTGCAAGCGATAAGTTACCTTGCTTTTTGCATATCTTTCTCTCGAGCATTGTGTTTGTCTTCAATTCTCGTCGTTGCCGTTACTAGTCTTACCTCCCTGCGTGGAGTATTCCTTGCTTAATTACCTGTTCAGTAAATCTTGTTAACCCCTTCTCTGCCTCTGGCTCTTCACTACATCCAACAAATCTCTCTCCTTTACATGCACACCAATTCTGGATTCCCATTAACATTGCTTGAGCTACCCTTTGCGGATTTGGTGCAATTTTGCGTGGAAAAATTGCTGTGGTTCCGTAACAAAATCCACAACATGTGCACATAGCCTTAGGGAGCATCATTTTGTGTAGAAGGGAGCTGTAGGGGGGAAAGATTCAGGACATTATTAAATGTAAAGTAGGCACTTATTGTTATAGGGGAACTCAGGTTACTTTGACTGTCAAAGGGGTATACAGGGCATTCTTACTTTCTAGGGGCACTTGCACAGGGCATTACTATATTCTAGAGGTTTGTTTTACCATCTAAAGGGCACACAGAACCACACGTGAGATCGCCGTGGGACAGTAGGTATTTAATGGACTACGACGGACAGGGACTATATGTTGGTTTATTATTTTTGATTGTTTGCAGGAGGCACGGGCGTCTGGGATTAGGTTTTTGGTGAGCATGCATTTTGTATGTGAATATGTATGTAATTATGTAAATGTTTTGATTTTTTTTTACATTTGAACAGGCACTGGATGCTGAGACTATTCTCCCATCACCGGCTCATGCCGTCTCTGTTATATGTGATAAGACATAGCCGGATGGAAGTAGTAGTCCCATCAGATGACGCCTAAGTACAATCACTATGGGCTGTTCGTTGCATGGGTACACAGACAGACACGCACAGATAGACGAAGACAGACACAGCCAAAGACATGCAGACAGACACACACACATATTCACCGCTCACACACACATTCTCTGCTCACACGCACATTCTACGCTCACGCATATATTCTTTGCACACACACACATATTCTCCGACCACACTCATATTCTTCGACCACACACACATTCTCCGACCACAAACATATTTTCCACTCACACACTTATTCTCCGCTCACACACATATTCTACAAACACACACTCTTCCTTCTTCTGACATCATTTCCTTTGACAATTCGCAGCGTTTTATGGCAGCAAATACGCAGTAAATATGCAGTAAACCTTGTTACACCTGCGTTTTTGCTGCAGATTTGACTAACTCAATTTAAGTCAATAAGTCAAAAATGCTGCAGAAAAGCAAAAAGAATTGACATGCAGCAGAAAATAAAACGCTGCAAATATGGACGGAAATTTACTGATCATGTGCACAACACTTCAGGATTGTAATTGAATTACCTTGCATTAGTATTCCATTGCATTTTTGAACCATTTATCCGCGTCAAAAACGCCACAAAAACGTATGAAAAATGCATTGTGTGCACATAGCCTTAGAGTCGTCACCATAGTTGTAATCAGGGTTACCTGGTTAGTGGCCTACTCAGAAGTTTGGTTCCCCCCCAAACATAACCCCTTCCTACGCCTCTGAAAACACTGAAACCCTGCCCTGGAATAGTATTCTTCTGAAGCAAAACTCGAACTGAATATGAGTGAATTTGAAGCAACAGAATTACACGTCTAAGTAACAATCACGTTACTACCAGTAATCAATCAACTGATTGGTAGGATAAGGCTATGTTCACATGATCGTTGTTCACTGACTTTCATGTGCAGATTTTTCCCATAGATTTTCATTACTCCAAAGAATCTGCAAGGAAAAAATGCACACGCATTTTAGTGCATTTCCACTGCGGATATGCATATAATCTGCACATGACTGTATCAATAGAGTTCTGTCATAGGTAAATACTAGGACGTATCAAAGAAAAGCAGCTTTATTTAAGGCATGACACCCCCAACAAGAGACAAATACAACTGCCTCACTGGAAATGCCCTCTTTCAATTAAAATTAGCTCTAAAGGATTAACAGCTTGTTTACATATAAGAAAAATGTGGATTTCTCTGGAATAAAACAGCAGATCACAGATATCAATGTATCATCTTGTTCAGCTTCCTATGACCTACATGCCCATATAGACGGCTTAGAAGGTTGATTGTACTGACAGATTCCCTTTAAAAAAAATAGCTGCGGGGATACTTTCAATTTTCCTCATGAAGGTCTCCTCAGGGCTTTAAACCTGTGGACTGCAGACCAATATTCAGCTATCACTGCATCTAAGACAAAAGCCGGACTCATCGCTAAATAGGATAGATACCCATTCCAGCCTCGCGGTATTGCTCTGCACTATGATAACCTTTGAGATCTGAGTTGTGAGGTTAATGAAACACTTGTAGCGTGACATCTGGCTTATAGCACAATGTCGTGCACATGACTTCTGATGGTTAGTGTGGACTTAATAATAATAATAATAATAATCTTTATTTATATAGCGCCAACATATTCCGCAGCGCTTTACAGTTGAACAGTTTCAAACACAACAGTCATAAGTAACAACGTTAACAATACAATAATTAAAGCGAAATAAGACGACCCTGCTCGTGGGAGCTTACAATCTACAATGAGGTGGGGGACACAGGTTTGTATTTACAATGATGTATTTACAATGATGGTACAGCCATCTTCAGGGGGTGGGGGTTAGATGGAGATAGTGAATGGGCTACACACACACACACACAAACATAACATGACTTTGATTACTGAATGTGATAGGCCGCTCTGAACAAATGTGTTTTGAGCGAGCGCCTAAAACTATGCAAATTGTGGATGGTCCTAATATCTTGGGGTAGAGCATTCCAGAGAATTGGCGCAGCACGGGAGAAGTCTTGGAGTCGGGAGTGGGAGGTACGGATTAGGGCAGAGGTTAGTCGAAAGTCATTTGCAGAGCGCAGCGGTCGGTTAGGCCGATAGACAGAAATGAGGGAGGAGATGTAAGGGGGTGCCGCACTGTGGAGAGCTTTGTGGGTGAGAACAAGTACTTTGAATTGTACCCTGTAATGAATTGGCAGCCAATGTAACGACTGGCGAAGAGCGGATGCGTCTGAGTAACGATTAGCCAGATGGACAACCCTGGCTGCTGCATTAAGGATAGACTGGAGAGGGGAGAGTCGAGTGAGAGGGAGGCCAATTAATAGAGCATTACAGTAGTCCAGGCGGGAGTGGATCAGGGCGACAGTGAGAGTTTTTGTTGTTTCCATGGTGAGAAAAGGGCGGATTCTAGAGATGTTCTTTAGGTGTAAGCGGCACGAGCAGGCAAGAGATTGTATATGGGAGGTGAAGGAGAGATCGGAGTCAAACATAACACCCAGACAGCGCACCTGCTGTCGGGGTGTTATTATGGTGCCACCCACAGAGAGGGAAATGTCAGATTTAGAGAGGTTGGTAGATGGTGGGAGCAGAAGAAGTTCAGTTTTGGAGAGGTTGAGTTTCAGATAGAGAGCAGACATGATGTTGGAGACTGCAGACAGACAGTCAGTGGCGTTCTGTAGTACAGCGGAGGTAAGGTCAGGGGATGATGTGTACAGTTGTGTGTCATCAGCATAAAGATGGTACTGAAAGCCAAATCTGCTGATGGTCTGTCCAATTGGGGCCGTGTAGAGAGAGAAGAGAAGAGGGCCAAGGACTGAGCCCTGAGGTACCCCAACAGTGAGAGGAAGAGGAGATGAAGTGGAGCCAGAAAACAGAACACTGAAGGAGCGGTCGGAAAGATAGGAGGAGAACCAGGAAAGAGCAGTGTCCTTAATGCCTAGTGACTGGAGCCTAGAGAGTAGGAGAGGATGGTCAACAGTGTCGAAAGCTGCAGAAAGGTCGAGAAGAATGAGCAGAGAGTGGTCACCATTACGTTTTGCTGTCAGAAGGTTATTGGTCACTTTGATGAGTGCAGTTTCTGTCGAATGTAGGGGGCGGAAACCGGACTGTGAAGGGTCTAGGAGGGAGTGAGTGGAGAGGTAATGGGTAAGGCGGGAGTATATCAGGCGCTCCAAGAGTTTAGAGATGAAGGGGAGATTGGAGACTGGTCTGTAGTTGTTTGTGCAGGATGGGTCGAGGGTGGGTTTCTTTAGTAATGGAGTAATGATAGAGTGTTTGAAGGAGGAGGGGAAGATGCCAGAGGAGAGGGAGAGATTAAAGATTGTAGTTAGGTGAGTTGTGACGACTGGAGAGAGAGACTGGAGGAGATGTGAGGGAATGGGGTCGGTTGTGCATGTAGTCGGACGAGAAGAGGAGAGGAGCCTGGAGACTTCTACTTCTGTGATGGGATCGAATGTGGAGAGTGAGCCAGGGGAAATGCAGGGAGGGATGGGAGTCACTGAATTTGGTGATTGGGAGCGGATTTCCTGACGGATATTGTCTATTTTCTCTATAAAGTGGGAGGCAAGGTCATCAGCGCAAATGTCTGTGATAGGGGCTTGTGCTTTTGGCCTGAGGAGGGAGTGAAAGGTGTCAAAAAGTTTCTTGGGGTTGTTGGATAGTGAGGAGATCAGGGTGGTGAAGTAGGTCTGTTTGGCGAGGTGAAGGGCAGAGTTATATGTCCTTAACATAAATTTGAAGTGTATGTGATATGTGATGTCCAATTTCATTTGCAGTAAGAATGGATCTGTCTTCTAATTTGATGAGTCTCTGTGGGCAAAGCCATGCAAAGGGAGGGAACGCCACACCAGTCCTATTTCTGGAATATGGTGTGGATTGGCATAATGTATGGAAGCTGGACCCTCTGGTCTTCAATCCAGGTACACTAACAGTTCAGCATTACAGTGATTTGATCGTGGAACTAGTGGTACGCCCATTTTTAACATCATTGGCAGTTGCAAAGGGAGCTGGCGGCAGTAGATCTGAATGATTTGCATACCAAATTGCTTTCAGCGTGGCAGAACATTCCTCAGACAACCATTAATAACCTCATTGAGAGCACGCCAAGAATGTAAGTTTGTGTATTTCTGTATGTGGTGATCATATTCGATCTCAGATGATTTTAAATTTTGATTACATTTTTTCATTACTTGCATATCATTAACATGTCTATCGATCCTATGATTTCTTGTCACTAATGTACGACAATGTTGATATTAGCTCATATGAAGTACATGATTGAGCCATTTGTAAAATTGGATGTTCTACGATGCTAATAAAATCTTCAACAGGAGTATATCTTCCTGCCAATCGCCCTTTTCCACACCAACTGTACTTTAAAGGAGTTCTTTGAGAAGGTTGGCTAAAATGGCCACCATCACATTATTCAAGCTGCAACCCATCCTAGAACCAGTGCTAAAGACAGATGTCTCTGAGCGATGTTGGAACAAGTTTTTGCCAGGATGAGGGGCAGGCTGAAGGGTAGCATTGTGAAATTGTACAACTATTTCACTCACTCAACCTGATGGGTTCAAAAAAGGACATGGATCAGGGCTAAAGCAAGGGGAAAAAAATCTCTCCTTTGCCGGTAGATAAGGACTGCCTTTTTTTCTTCTACTTCAGCCAAGTTGTAAATCTGTTCTACTCAGTCAACCTGAAAAGTTTACAGCAGGGCATAAAGAGTGAGAAAAATGGGTTTACATCTGGGCACAGAACAGAACTGTAGCAAGAGCAAAAAAAAACTCTTCTCAATAAGGTAAGGAGAGTTTTTCACCGCTTCAGCCTTCCTCCATGTTTAGATGTCAAACTGAGTGAGATCAGATAAACTTGTTCAAGATGCTGCCCCTCATCTTGACAGGAACTTTCTCTAACATTGCTCAAAGACATGTTTCTTGAGCAGTGTTTCCTCAGCCTGCAATTCATCCTAATGTGTACCCAGGACAGCTTGCAGCTGTAATATAGCTGCTTTGCAGGTATGTGCAGAATCCACTAGGGGGTGTTGGTGAGAGAAGAGAGGTCACACCTGCAGCACAGCAGCACAATGCAACTGCATAGCACCACTAGGTGGCGATAGAGGGTGGTCAAAACGAGCCAAATCAGTAACGGTCAGTAAGCGTAATGTTTAAAGTGGAAAACAGAACTCGTGGTCAAATACAAGCCAAGGGTCTAAACAAGTACGGGAAGGCAGAGGCAGAAGAAACACTGGGACATAACGGGTCAGCTGCCCAAGCCAAGGACCAAAGCTATCACTGACACGGGCTTCGTGCAAGAGCACCAAAAAATAGCCACCCCCAAACCAAAGAGAGGCAGAAATAGTTAACCCTGCCAAGACCAGGCCGGAAAAGGAAAAGCAGAAAGCAAACCCCGACCTGGGTCATGACAGTACCCTCCTCACAAGGGGGGCCATCGGACCGCCAGGTTTCCCAGGATGGCGCGTGACCAATCGATCCGCATGGACCGACTGCGCCAAAACCCAGGACGGGACCTCAGGACTGTAACCCCTCCAATGAATAAGGTACTGAAGGGAACGACGGATCATGCAGGAGTCCACAATTCGTTCCAGCTCAAATTCATCTTGGCCCTCAACCGACACCGGTCATGAAGGAGAAGGGTACTCCCCAGAGGAAGAACCCAACGATTTCAAAAGAGCTTTATGGAACATGTTGGGGATCCAGAGAGACGGAGGAAGGCATAAGTGAAAAGACACCGGGTTGACCACCTCCATAATCTCATACGGGCCAATGAATTTAGGCCCCAAATTAGCTGAAGGAATCTTGAGCTTTATATTCCGGGTAGACAACCATACCTTATCCACAACCTGGAATACTGACCCTACAGATCGTTTTTTTGTCAGCAAAGAATTTATATTTCTCCTGGGCCCCACCAATTTTCCTCTGAACTTCCTGCCACACCTCCCCCAATCTTTGCATCATAAAACCAGCCTCAGGACATCCCGAATCAAGTCGCGAAAATTCCCCAAAATGAGTGTGAAACCTATAATTAAAGAAGAAAGGGGAGGTGCCCGTGGACTGATTAATGCGGATTAAAAGCTAACTCAGCAATAGGCAAAGAGGCACACCAGTCGTCCTGCCGAGCAGTGGCCAGGCATCGCAAAATTTGTTCCAGACTGATTGGTCCATTTTGTATGACCATTGGGCTCAGGATGGTAAGCAGAAGAAAAGGCCAAACAGATACACAATGTTTTACAGAAAGTCCTCCAGAACTATGACACAAACTGAACCCTTCTGTCCGAAACCACATTAAAGGCACACCATGCAACCGCACCACATGTTCGACACAGAACTTAGCAAGCGTCTCAGCATTAGGCAAACCTGACAAGGGCACAAAATGCGCTTGCTTACTAAACCTGTCCACCACCATCCAAATGACCATTTTACCATTAGAAGGAGGAAGATCGGTAATAAAATACATGGACAGATGAGTCCATGGTCTATCAGGAATTGGCAATGGCTCCAATTTCCCGACCGACCGATTATGCGAGTTTTTAGCACGGGCACATACAAAACAGGATGACACAATCTTCACCACATCCGAGGCAAATGAGGACCACCAAAACAACCTAGCAATCGCTCTATGGGTGGCCTCGATCCCAGGGTGCCCACTCAGAACAGAATCATGAAAGTCCCAGAGCACCCTGAGATGAAGTTGAACAGGCACAAAGCTTATCCACAGGCATAGACGGAGAAGCAAGAGACTGGGCCTCACTAATCTCCCGTTCCAACATCGAGGAAACCCCAGCCACCACCACACCGTGCTGAAGAACCAAGGAAGGAGGTTCAGGAGGTGACATCGGGTCCAGACTACGAGACAAGGCATCAGTCTTAATGTTTTTAGAACATGGCCGAAAGGTGATAGAGAACTGAAACCGAGAGAAAATCAGAGACCATCTCGCCTGTCTCGGAGTCAGTCTTTTTGCTGACTCAATATAAGCCAGATTCTTATGGTCTGTAATTACAGTGATTCTATGGACCGCCTCCTCCCAAAATTGCCTCCATTCTTCAAAAGTCAACTTAATGGCCAACAATTCTCGGTTCCCCACATGATAATTCCTTTCTGCGGAAGAGAATTTCCTAGAGAAGAAAGCACAGGGTCTAAAGTTGGTTAGAATGGCAGGTCCTTGGGAAAACACCGCCCCAACCTCCAAGGCGTCCACCTCTACAACAAACGGTTCAGACAAATCTGGTTAGATCAAAACAGTGGCGGACATGAAACACAGTTTTAACGCCAAAAAGGCCACTACAGCAGGAGCCGGCCAATTCTTAACATAGACCCTTTCAGAGTTAAATCTGTGAGAGGTTTGACAATTTGCAAAAAAACCCTTATAAATTTTTGATAATTCGCAAATCCAAAGAAACGCTGGAGACCCTTAAGATCTTTAGGTTGCACCCAATCAACAATGGCCTGAACCTTTCTAGGGTCCATACGAAACCCCTCAGCAGACAAGATAAACTCCAGAAAAGACAATTCCTGAACAACAAATAAACATTTCTCAGGTTTAGCAAAAAGAAGGTTCTTCCGGAGCCTCTGGAGAACTGCACGAAGATGACTTATGTGATCCTGCTTATCCGCCGAGTATACCAGAATGTCATCGAGAAACTACCATTAAGCACCCAATGAAGTCAGAGAAGACATGGTTGATAAAATTCTTAAAAACTGCAGGCGCATTAGTCAGACCAAAAGGCATAACCAAATCCTCAAACAGCCCCTCAGAGGTGAGAAAAGCAGTTTTCCACTCATCCCCCTCACGTATACGGATAAGATTGTATGCCCCCCGAAGGTCTAATTTAGAAAACCACTTGGCCACAGACAATTGGTTGTACAAATCAGGGATAAGCGGAAGAGGGTAAGTGTTCCTCACAGTAATCATTTTTAGCTCTCGGAAATCGAGGCATGGGCGCAGACCACCATCTTTTTTTAACAAAAAAAAGAACCCTGCCACCACAGGGGACACAGAGGGTTGAATATGCCCTTTACGAAGACTCTCAGAAGTATTCTTTCATGGCAATTCTCTCAGGACCAGTTAAATTGTATAAACGGGCCTTTGGCATTTTAGCATCAGAAACCAGGTTTACAGTACAATCAAATGGGTTAGTGTGGTGGTAAAGCCTCAGCCTCTTTGTCCGAGAACACATCCTCAAAGTCCTTCAGGTACTCCGGAATACCCTCCATACCAACAGATGACACAGACATAGTAATAAGGCAACATTTGGAACAATTAGGTCCCCACTTTACAATATCCCAGGACCCCCAGTCAATAACCGGGTTATGAAGATGCAAGCAGGAAAAACCTAACACCAGTCTAGCTAGGACAAAGCATGACATACACTCCTGGTGTAAGAGTGTAAGGCCCCCACCTTGAGGGTAAACTCATCTGTGATTAAATTAACCCCGTTCTTAGAGAGGGGTGTAGATTCAATAGCCACAATTTTAAAGGGAGTCTCCAACCTAACTGTCCCTAACTTACAGGTGGACACCAATTTAGAGTCAGTCAGGTTCATGGAAGACCCACAGTCCACAAAAGTCGAAGTAGCAGTAACACAGTCCATAACACCAAGTTCCACTTTTAACAGCACTTTAAGAGATGAGCAAAAAGGTACCTTTGAGTCTGGGCAACCTCCCCGGTAGTTACCCAGACTAAGGCGTTTCCCGGCACCTTGGGAGTCAGAGGGCAAGAGGGACAGTCCTTTTTCCAATGTCCTGGAGCACCGCAGTAAAAGCAGAGCTTGCCCACTGGCCGACATCTCCTTTCCTTTTCCTTACGGGTGATGGCTCCCACTTCCATGGGCTGCGCAGGTGCCAAGGGTTCCGGCTTACCAGGAAGGAAAGGAGCCTCTCGTTGCATGACTTCTCTCTCCCGTAACCTCCAATCCATATGAATAGCTTGAGTCATGGCCCCTTCCAAAGAGCTAGGAGGAGGGTGAAGAGCTAGAGCATCCTTTAAGTGATCTGTCAGTCCCCTCCGGAACTTGCACCTAAGGGCCGAGTCTTTCTAGGACACCTCTGGGGACCATCGCTGGAACTCCGAGCACTACCACTTGGCTGAGAGCTCACCCTGAAAGAGCCCCATAATGGTGTCCTTTGCCAGCCTAACTCGGTCCGGTTCGTCATAAATCAGTCCCAGAGCATCAAAGAACCCATTCACAGACATTCTTTCAGGGGCGGTCTGGGGTAAGGAAAGAGCCCAAGACTGTGGACCCTCCCTAAGTAAAAACATAACTATCCCCACCTTTTGACTCTCATCCCCTGAATATCGGGGTCTAAGGGAAAACAATAGTTTACAACCCTCCCTGAACGTACAGAATTTTTTCTTCTCCGGAGAAGGTATCAGGTAGTTTAACAGAAGGTTCAGGAGGGTGCAGAGAAACATCAGCTATTTTTTTTTTTTGTATTTTAATAATATTCCAATAAAATTCAGTGTTTTTACTATTGATGGTCTGCTTCTTCGGGCTACGGGTCTGTAAGTCTACTTTAGTGAGTATATTGCTGGAAGTGCCATATTTGTTGTGATACATTGGGACAAATTTAGATATTACTAAACATTTGGAACAATTAGGTCCCACTTTACAATATCCCAGGACCCCCAGTCAATAACCGGGTTATGAAGATGCAACCAGGAAAAACCTAACACCAGTCTAGCTGGGAGATTGTCCAGGACAAAGCATGACATACTTGGTGGCGAGTGGGTTAATCTAACAAAGGGTTAATGTCACCATTTGATTGTAAGGTGACATTAACCCTTTGTTTGATTAACCCATTTGCCACCGCTACAGGGCAATGGGAAGCCCACGCATTTTTTAACAACGAATTAACCCATTAAAACAACAACTGCAACTCCCAAATTTTGCACAAAAACCCACATCTAATTATTAGTCAGGGACATATAAAAAAACATGAAATGAAATGCTTTACTGAATGTAAACCATGTGTCATTTCATGTCGGGTTGGGGAATTATTTGATAGAAGCCGGCAATTTAATTAGCGGCCATTCTGCTATGAAGAACTCTGTGAAATATATATATATATATATATATATATATCTATTTTTTCGTTTCTGTTAGAAACTCTGTCATAGGGCTCCATTATATGTCCATTTTGCAAGGCAGCGAGAAAATCTCGCCATACGGATTGCGTACGGATGCCATACGGATTACATACGGATGCAGACATGCGCAAAATACGCAACCACACCTTGCTTATGGATGACATACGGAGCACTATTTAGGGGTCATTCATCCGTATTACGCATGTAAACTACGGACCGTATTTTGCGTCGGTTAGTGTGACCCCTTCCTTAGTGTTACTCTGAGGCACGGGGCAGAATGTGACAGTAAGACACAGGAGGTGGCAAAATGTGACAATGAGACACAAGAGGGGGCAGAATGTGACAGTGAGACACAGGAGGGGGCAGAATGTGACTGTGAGACACAGAAGGGGGCAGGATGGATACTGTTGTGAATTTGCTTTCTGGCCTTCCTCTGGTTACTGCTGAAGGTGGTGGAGCTGGTCAGGTTGATTGAGGGGTTGCGAGTTCTCTTTCTGGGCTCACTCTGGTTACTGGAGGTAATGGAGCTGATCTGATTAACAGAGGCTTGCCACCTGATAATGAGGACGACGATTGGAGATCTTGGGTTTCAGACAGGATTTAAGACAGCCAACTCCCTCTATCCCTGCTGGTGATTTTTTCCTGCTTCCTGAGGTCTTAGTTTCCAACTCAGTCCCTGCATGCTCAGCTAAGTCTTCTTTTGCTATTCTGTTCACATTTGATCTGGTTTTGTCTATTTCAGTTTTGTGTGGGTCAGCCAGCTCCGGCTGGGGCTGTGCTGAATCACCATCCATATGTTACTGCTTGTGCCAGTTTGTTTTTGTCCCTTATTAGATTGGCCTCTTTTTGCTCTGCTTTCAGAATATACCAGAGTGCTGATATAGTGGGCGAAGTCGTGCGACTTCAGTATTTTTGCATCAGACGTGTTGGACCTTTTTGCAGCGTTTTAGGTGTGACTGTTAACAGTGTCTTTCCTTTCCTGTCCTGTCTAGTCAGTGTGGGCCCCATCATTTGCTCAGTCTATTTTCCTACCTGCGTTTGTGTTTTTATCTTGTCTCACCGACAATATATGTTTGGGGCTATCAATTCCTTTTGGGTCTGTTCTGGGGCATTTTAGATTTCCCCTTTCTTGCTTTAGGCTTAGTTAGCTCTCCTGCTGTGCCGAGATGTCTAGGATCATCGTAGGCACGCTCCACGGCTACTGCTAGTTGTGTGGATAGGATCAGGGGTCTGCAATCCTCTTAGTTACCAACCTCTCTGGTTTTCTGTGGCTTAGCTTCGGCTTGCTCTCCTCCTCGGTGACCCGATCATAACAGGATACGATGTAGACAGATGGCGCAGGATCGGGAGATCATATGGGGGCAGATTGGATACTCATGAGGGCAGGATGAGAGAAAATATGGCTGGAGCCAGGAATGAGACACACTGGGGCCAGGATGTTATTACCATAGGAAGTGCATTGAGCAGCAAGGTGGTGTGCTGGTAAAAGGGGAAAAGAAGAAAAAAAAAAAAAAACTCTTTTAAATCTTCTGCCTGAGCGAGTGTGAACGAGCTGAGTGTGACCTGAGCGTAAGTGCGAACTCTGGTAAGTGTGTGACTTGAGATTCAGTGAAGAGGTATTTGGAAAACCTATAACAAATACCTGTGTGAGTTGCTGAATTGTAGGTTGCTGAGTGCTTTCTACCTGTTCAATTTTTGGGGGGCTTGGGGGCTTGTTTAACCTATTTTTTCTCTCTACAGGGTTAATCTTTTATTTTACTGTGTTTTTAAGGGTTAACTATATTGCATTTAAATCTTGAGGTGTAGCTATAATCACAAGGGGTTAATTAAGGGTGGGAGTTCATACAGTAATTAAGGGTTTATAAGGGGCAGCTGGTTGGGGCTCAACTCCTTTTGAAAGTGCATTGAGCAGCAAGGTGGTGTGCTGGTAAAAGGGGAAAAGAAAAAAAACTCTTTTAAATCTTCTGCCTGAGCGAGTGTGAACGAGCTGAGTGTGACCTGAGTGTAAGTGCGAACTGTGGTAAGTGTGTGACTTGAGATTCAGTGACTTTGGATTCAGGGAGTTTCCAAGGGCGGTATTACTGAATTACTGATATATTTTATTAATACTTTTTATTTTTGCTTATCTTTCCTGTCTGGTGCAATCCCCATTAGGATGTGCTCCACTATTGCCAATGCCATCCAGTGCACGTCTTGCCGCATGTATGAAATCCTTGAACAGCCGGTCGAGGGTGCATACTGCTGTGCGAGATGTGAGCACATTGTGCATTTGGAAGCCCAGATACTGGATCTAAATGTGCAGCTGGCAACACTGAGATCCATAGACAATATGGAAAGGAGTCTTCTGCTCACTGAGCAGACGCTCAATGGGATAGATGAGGGGGGGGATGCTAGGTTGGAGCAGCAGGACAATGAAGCAGCTAGCTGGGTGACAGTTAGAAGGCGGGGTAGAGGGAAGAGCACCAGGGAGGCTAGTCCTGATCTGACACACCCCAATAAATTTGCTAAGTTGGCAGATGAGGGGAGTGTTAGTGCAGGAGTAGCACTGCTGCAGCAAGGCATGTCCTCTGAAAGCCGGAGGAGTGTCTGCTCCAGTAAGGGGGGAAATAGGAGAGCAGGGCAGGCCAGACAGGTTCTGGTAGTGGGGGACTCAATTATTAGGGGAACAGATAGGGCAATCTGTCACAAAGACAGGGATCGTCGAACGGTGTGCTGCCTACCTGGCGCTCGAGTCCGACACATCGCTGATCGGGTTGACAGATTACTGGGAGGGGCTGGTGAGGATCCAGCGGTCATGGTGCACATTGGCACAAATGACAAAGTTAGAGGTAGGTGGAAGGTCCTTAAAGATGATTTCAGGGAATTAGGCTATAAGCTTAAAGCAAGGACCTCCAAGGTGGTATTTTCGGAAATACTTCCTGTACCACGTGCCACACCAGAGAGGCAACGGGAGATTAGGGAGGTTAATAAGTGGCTCAGGAATTGGTGTAGGAAGGAGGGGTTTGTGTTCCTGCAGAACTGGGCCGACTTCTCAGTTGGCTACAGGTTCTACGCTAGGGACGGGCTGCACCTCAATGGGGAGGGTGCAGCTGTGCTGGGGGAGAAAATGGCTAGAAGGTTGGAGGAGTGTTTAAATTAGGGACGGGGGGGAGGGTATTCCTTTTATAGGAGGGGAAGTCAGTGCAGATAGAGACCTGGGCGCAAATAATGACATTGGGGGTGGGGGTGGCATGGGGGGTGGGGTTAGAACAGTTAATAATTTAAGAAAGAATAGATGTACAGAGAGATACATAAAGTGTATGTATACTAATGCCAGAAGTCTTGCCAACAAAATGGAGGAATTGGAGTTAATGTTGTTGGAGCATAATTAAGACATGGTGGGGATATCTGAGACATGGCTGGACGAGAGCCATGACTGGGCGGTTAATTTACAGGGCTATAGTCTGTTCAGAAATGACCGAACAAATAAGCGAGGGGGAGGTGTGTGTTTATATGTAAAATCATCCTTAAAACCCATCCTTCGTGATAATATATATGAATCTAATGAAAATGTAGAGTCCCTGTGGATGGAGAAAAGGGGAGGGGGGAAAAATAATAAATTACTGATAGGGGTTTGTTATAAGTCTCCAAAAATAATGAAAGCAACAGAGAATATCCTCATAAAGCAAATAGATGAAGCTGCAACTCAAGGAGAAGTCATTATTATGGGGGACTTCAACTACCCTGAAATACATTGGGGAACCGAAACCTGCAGTTCCAGCAAAGGTAATAGGTTTTTTACTACTATGAGAGACAATTACCTTTCACAACTGGTTCAGGACCCAACAAGAGGGGGGGCACTGCTAGACCTAATATTAACCAACAGGCCAGACCGCATATCAAATGTAAGGGTTGAGGGTCACTTGAGTAATAGTGATCACAAATTAATAAGTTTTCATGTATCCTTTAATAAGATGTGTAGTAGAGGGGTTACAAGGACACTAAACTTCAGGAAGGCAAATTTCCAACGGATGAGAGATGATCTTGGTGCAATTAACTGGGACAATATCCTGAGGCATAAAAATACACAAAGAAAATGGGAGACATTTATTAGCATCCTGAATAGGACCTGTGCAGAAGTATATACCATATGGGAATAAACATGCTAGAAATAGGAGGAAACCACTATGGCTAAATAGAGCTGTAAGGGGCGCAATAAGAGATAAAAATAAAGCATTTAGAGAATTAAAGCAAGTAGGTAGTGATGAGGCATTAAATAAATACAGAAAATTAAATAAATTCTGTAAAAAGCAAATCAAGACAGCAAAGATTGAGACAGAGAGACTCATTGCCAGAGAAAGTAAAAATAATCCCAAAATATTCTTTAACTACATAAATAGTAAGAAGCTAAAAAATGATAGTGTTGGTCCCTTTAAAAATAGTCTGGGTGAAATGGTGGATGAGGATGAGGAAAAAGCCAATATGCTAAATGACTTTTTTTCAACAGTATTTACACAAGAAAATCCCATGACGGATAACGTGATCAGGGAAAAAAATTCTCCGTTAAATGTCACCTGCTTAACCCAGCAGGAAGTACGGCGGCGTCTAAAAATCACTAAAATTGACAAATCCCCGGGCCTGGATGGGATACACCCCCGAGTACTGCAGGAATTAAGCACAGTCATAGATAGACCATTATTTTTAATCTTTAAAGATTCCATAATAACAGGGTCTGTACCACAGGACTGTCGTATAGCAAATGTGGTGCCAATATTCAAAAAGGGGACAAAAACTAAACTTGGAAATTATAGGCCAGTAAGTTTAACCTCAACTGTTGGTAAAATCATGGAGGGTTTTCTAAGAGATACTATACTGGAGTATCTGGAGATGAATAACCTTATGACCCAATATCAACATGGGTTTACAAGGGACCGTTCCTGTCAGACTAATCTGATAAGTTTTTATGAAGAGGTAAGTTCCGGACTGGACCAAGGGAATGCAGTGGATGTGGTGTACATGGACTTTTCAAAAGCTTTTGATACGGTACCACACAAAAGGTTGATACATAAAATGAGAACAATGGGGATAGGGGAAAATATGTGTAGGTGGGTTAAGAGCTGGCTCAGGGATAGGAAACAAAGGTTGGTTATTAATGGAGCACACTCGGACTGGGTCACGGTTAGCAGTGGGGTACCACAGGGGTCAGTATTGGGCCCGCTTCTTTTTAACATATTTATTAATGACCTTGTAGGGGGCATAGAGAGTAGAATTTCAATATTTGCAGATGACACTAAACTCTGCAGGGTAATCAGTACAGAGGAGGACAATTTTATATTACAGGAGGATTTATGTAAACTAGAAGCTTGGGCTGATAAATGGCAAATGTGCTTTAATAGGGATAAATGTAAGGTCATGCACTTGGGTAGAACGAACAAGATGTATAATTATGTGCTTAATTGTAAAACACTGGGCAAAACAGTCACTGAAAAAGACCTGGGTGTATGGGTGGACGACAAACTCCCATTTAGCGGCCAGTGTCAGGCAGCTGCTGCATAGGCAAATAAAATAATGGGATGCATTAAAAGAGGCATAGATGCTCATGAGGAGAACATCATTTTACCTCTATATAAGTCACTAGTGCGACCACACTTAGAATACTGTGCACAGTTCTGGTCTCCGGTGTATAAGAAAGACATAGCTGAACTGGAGCGGGTACAGAGAAGAGCGACCAAGGTTATTAGGGAACTAGGGGGTCTGCAATACCAAGACAGGTTATTGCACTTGGGGTTATTTAGTTTGGAGAATCGAAGGCTTAGGGGTGATCTTATTACAATGTATAAATATATGTGGGGACAATACCAAGACCTTTCTAATGATCTTTTTACTCTTAGACCTGTGACGGGGACAAGGGGGCATCCTCTACGTCTGGAGGAAAGAAGGTTTAAGCATACTCAGACGCGGATTCTTTACTGTAAGAGCAGTGAGACTATGGAACTCTCTGCCATATGATGTTGTAATGAGTGATTCCCTACTAAAATTTAAGAAGGGACTGGATGCCTTTCTTGAAAAGTATAATGTTACAGGGTATATACACTAGTTTCCTTAATATTGCGTTGATCCAGGGAGCTAGTCTGATTGCCGTATGTGGAGTCGGGAAGGAATTTTTTTCCCCAATGTGAAGCTTACCTTTGCCACATGGGTTTTTTTTTGCCTTCCTCTGGATCAGCATGTTAGGGCCAGTTAGGATAGGATATGGGTTGAACTAGATGGACTTAAAGTCTCCCTTCAACCTTAATAAATATGTTAATATTTTAATTAAGGGGTATTATTACTGCAGTGATGTATTTATTTTATTTTTTTGAGGATACTGTTTTAAATGGGGGGAGGTTCTGGTACTGTGCAGAGCGACACTATGTCACCTTTTTTTCTTCATCTGGTGTAGTGTAGAAGATGGGAAAAATTAAGTAATGTGTTCTGCAAGTGGAGCTCTAGATAACTGTCATAGGTAAATAAAAACAAGATGAATAGAAAAATATATACAGGTACAAACCAGTCACAAAGCTTGCAATTAATTACAAAAAGAGTGGCAACACATGAAAGGAAGAGTGAGCGGTTCCTTGCAACGAGACAGATCACTCCAGGATTGAAGTTCCCAAGAAAAGAAAAAAAAAAAAAATCATACAGTCAAACATATAATTTATCGATATTAGACAGATCATACTTGAATTTTATACTACTGGAGAATTTAATTATACATAGAGAAAAATTTCCTACAATAATATAAATGGATATATCTAAAACTAATTAAATTACTCAAAAATGATCTCCAATGGAAAATGACTTTTCAGCACAGAAATGAATGGTTCCATGCAAAGGGTGTGAATGAGTGCCTATGAACAATATATAGAATTAGTCAGAATCAGAAGGAATTTTTTTACACATGAAAAATAATTTATAGATACGCAGGAATAAATGGTTCCATGCAAGAGGTGTGAATGAGTGCCTACAAACAATATATATAAAATTAGTGACAATCAGATGGAGTTTTTAGCACATAAAAAGTAAGTTATAGACACATAGCAATCAATGGTGGACCTTTTCATGGAATTCATGCCGTTGGAAATTAAGCAGCATAAGAAAGAACAATGCATAATTCCCTTCAAAATCAATAAATGAATATAATAAATTCATAATCCCTGGTAATAATATAAATAAATATAACCAATAATTAAATACTATAAAAAACATTCCGAAGTTACCTCTATTGAAAGTAGTTGATAACCATATAAAGCCATCATTCTGTGTGGCAATACTCAAAAAAAAAAAAAAAAAATGAACATGAAAATCTTATTAAAATTATTGCTACTGAAGAATACTTGATAAACATACAAATGACATTAGGAAGTATAAGATAAATCTTATGCTTTCCTACTATAACAAAATAAATACTCAAAATAAACTTAATGAGGATCACTATAAAATTATTTTTGCTAGAAAGAACTAATAGGTACACGAATTTAATTAATAAATATAGAACAAATCGTTCCTAAAATTCATACCATTTGGAGATTTAGTTTCTAGTTTTAATATCCAAAAGGCTTCGTGTATATTTAATAGCTTATTTCTGTCCTCATGCAGGAGTTTTAACCTTTCCTAGACCATAGAAGACAAATGAATCCATATTGCTATGATGAGCATGAACAAAGTGTTTTACCGCTCCTGAATAGGAAGCGTTTTTTGTTCTATATTTCTGATATGTTCAGCTATTCTTTTTTTATTTTGCGTATAGTACAGCCGATATACTGAATCTTGCATTCTGTGCAACAAATGCAATAAACGACAAACTGGCTGTCACAATTAATGAAAGATGTAATTTGTTGGGAAAAGCCTTGGTATGAAAAAATAAATTTAGATTTGTCTATTGCATATGTGCAAACATTGCACCTGGAACCAGCGCATTTGTAAAATCCAGTGGGAGTCATCCAAGTACAAATTTTGTCTGGTGATTTTAAAAGACTGGGAGAAAGATAGTTTGCCAAACTATTTCCACTTCGAGCGACATAACGACAACCAGAATGTATAATTTGTCTTAATTTAGTGTCTTGAATTATGACGGGCAGATATTTTTTCACAACTTCTTTGATTTGATTAAATTGGGAACTAAATGGCGTTGAAAATGTCACCATGGAATCAGAGCAAGCTGAAGATTTTTCTTTTAAACTGGTGAATCTTGGTTTGTTCATCACTTTGTGAAACGCATTGCTAACATAATGATTCCAATGACAATGTGATTGATAACTCTGATCGTGTTCATTTTCATGATGAATTTTCTGATTCGCTGTCTTTTAGAGAGCAATTTGCATTAACCACTCTTTCTTCCCTACAGGATCCGCATAATAATCCAGATCTCATACATGATAATGATGCTCATGTTGTTCCACACAATTCTTCATACTACCCATTACAATCGAGAGTACCCAGTTTGGACCTTTTTCAGTCCTTGGTGGAGAGAGATTTACGGGACTTAGATAAGAATACCAAATCTACTGATTTTTTTCACCCAATCTCAAGCCATCAAGGATCTGCAAAATAATCCAAATTTGCTAATTAAATAATCTGATAAAGGTGGTTGTACAGTAATTCTAGACACCGACTTATATATCCGTTCTGTGTTCCGTATTTTGAATGACACCTGCACATATTCCACATTGAATCGTGATCCTTCTTCCACCTTTAAGTGTGAATTAACCAACTTGGTACAGGATGGTCTTAAAGTGAATATATTTAATTCAAAAATAGCCAAATGGCTGTTACCTGACCATCCAATAATTCCTATTTTTCATGAATTACCTAAAATCCACAAAAACCAATTCCCTCCTCCACTTCGTCCCATCATTTCTAGTATTGGTTCATTAAACGAAAATTTAAGTGTCTGGGTAGACAAATTTTTGCAACCTTTCACGCTTCGTATTCCAGGATATTTGAAAGATTCCTCATCTGTGATCCATGCGTTTGATAATTTTATTTGGCAGGATAATTTCAGTTTTTTCACCTGTGATGTAACCAACTTATACTCCTCGATCCCTCATTCTCTTGCTATTCGGGCTTTGTCACATCACATGGATAATCATAGTAATTATTCAAGTGAACTCAAATCATTCATCATCAGATCGTCCGCATATCTACCACGTCATAGTTATTTTATGTTTAACAAATCATTTTTTCTTCAAATTTTGGGTGCCCCTATGGGGTTAAATTTCTCACCTTCTTTAGCCATATTATATATGGCTTAGTGGGAAGAACAGTTTCTTTTCCATGATCTTAACCCATTCTTTGATGATATTTTTTGGTTCGGTAGATATGTGGACGATCTGATGTTCGTTTGGAAAGGTAATTCTACAGATTTGTCCCTTTTTCCTTCTTATCTCAACTCCAATCATTTAAACTTGTCATTCACTATCAGTGGTGCAGGTAATCAAGTTTCTTTTTTGGATTTATTGCTCACAGGTGATCCCACTATTGGTAAAGTTCACACTACCATTTTTAGAAAGGAAACTGCAGGCAATTCACTTTTACTTTCTTCTTCTTGTCATCCCTAACATACTATTCAGCCCATCCCTTATGGGGAATTCAATAGGGCAAAATGTTTATGTTCAGATAATGCCCTGTTTTTTCAAGAAAGTAAGGTTATAAAACAACGTCTATTTGATCGAGGTTATTATAATGTTAGCAATGCGTTTCACAAAGTGATGAACAAACCAAGATTCACCAGTTTAAAAGAAAAATCTTTAGCTTGCTCTGATTCCATGGTGACTTTTTCAACGCCATTTAGTCCCCAATTTAATCAAATCAAAGTAATTGTGAAAAAATATCTGCCCGTCATAATTCAAGACACTAAATTAAGACAAATCATACATTCTGGTTGTCGTTATGTCGCTCGAAGAGGAACTAGTTTGGCAAACTATCTTTCTCCCAGTCTTTTAAAATCACCAGACAAAATTCGTACTTGGATGACTCCCACTGGATTTTACAAATGCGCTGGTTCCAGGTGCAATGTTTGCACATATGCAATAGACAAATCTAAATTTATTTTTTCATACCAAGGCTTTTCCCAACAAATTACATCATTCATTAATTGTGACAGCCAGTTTGTCGTTTATTGCATTTGTTGCACAGTATGCAAGATTCGGTATATCGGCTGTACTATACGCAAAATAAAAAAAGAATAGCTGAACATATCAGAAATATAGAACAAAAAACGCTTCCTATTCAGGGGCGGTAAAACACTTTGTTCATGCTCATCATAGCAATATGGATTCATTTGCCTTCTATGGTCTAGAAAAGGTTAAAACTCCTGCACGAGGTGGTGACAGAAATAAGCTATTAAATATACGCGAAGCCTTTTGGATATTAAAACTAGACACTAAATCTCCAAATGGTATGAATTTTAGGAACGATTTGTACTATATTTATTAATTCAATTCATGTACCTATTAGTTCTTTCTAGCAAAAATAATTTTATAGTGATCCTCATTAAGTTTATTTTGTGTATTTATTTTGTTATAGTAGGAAAGCATAGGATTTATCTTATACTTCCTAGTGTCATTTACATATATGTTTATCAAGTATTTTTCAGTAGCAATAATTTTAATATGATTTTCATGTTCATTTTTTTTTTTTGAGTATTGCCGCACAGAATGATGTCTTTATATGGTTATCGACTACTTTCAGTAGAGGTAACTTCAGAATTTTTTTTATAGTATTTAATTATGGTTATATTTACTTTATTGGTTATATTTATTTATATTATTACCAGGGATTATGTATTTATTATTTTCATTTATTGATTTTGAAGGGAATTATGCATTGTTCTTTCTTGTGCTGCTTAATTTCCAACGGCATGAATTCCATGAAAAGTTCCACCATTGATTGCTATGTGTCTATAACTTACTTTTTATGTGCTAAAAACTCCATCTGATTGTCACTAATTTTATATATTGTTTGTAGGCACTCATTCACACCTCTTGCATGGAACCATTTATTCCTGCGTATCTATAAATTATTTTTCATGTGCAAAAAATTCCTTTTGATAGTGACTAATTCTATATATTGTTCATAGGAACTCATCCACACTCTTCGCATGGAATCATTTATTTCTGCGCTGAAAGTCATTTTCCATTGGAGATCATTTTGGAGTAATTTAATTAGTTTTAGATATATCCATTTATATTATTGTAGGAAATTTTTCTCTATGTATAATTAATTTCTCCAGTTGTATAAAATTCAAGTATGATCTGTATAATATCGACCAATTAATTATTTGTTTGACTGTATAATTTTTTTTTTTTTCTTGGGAACTTCAATCCTGGAGTGATCTGTATCGTTGCAAGGAACAGCTCACTCTTCCTTTCATGTGTTGCCACTCTTTGTAATTTATTGCAAGCTTTGTGATTGGTTTGTAACCTGTATATATTTTTCTATGCATCTTGTTTTTATTTACCTATGACTAAGGGTGCCTTTGTGCACCAGAAACGCGTCAGGTGTTTTTCTGCATTTTAAATATGGCATATTAGCCTAATAAAGTTTTTTCATTTATGCTGGTGAGCCGAACGAACTTTCTTCTCTTTTTGGATATCTGCTGTGCTCACCAGCAAATTCGTGCACCCATCTGTGGATTAATGATCTCAGCCCAGGGTGGTTTTTCATTTGGATGCGATGCAAGCTCCCAGTCCTCCCTCTCCTCTAGATAACTGTGTTATTTCCTGCAGAGACAAGCCCTGGCTGGAAGACGTGATGGCGGTCTGTGCTGGATGAAAGATGAAAAACAAAGATGAAGGACTTTACCTAGTGACGTCACCGTTGAGTCAGTGTGTTACCTGTACACTGACACTATACACTATAAACAGAGTGCCTTTGTACAATGTCACCAGTGATCACTGTATTACCTGTTCACTGACACTATATACAGAGTTCCTGTGTACAATGTCACCAGTGAGCCCTGTATTACCTGTACACTATACACTATATACAGAGTTCCTGTATACAGTGTCACCAGTGATCACTGTATTACCTGTACACTGGCACTATATACAGAGGTCCTGTGCATAATGTCACCGGTGATCACTGTATTACCTGTAAAATGACACTATATACAGAGTTCCTGTGTATAATGTCACTGGTGATCACTGTATTACCTGTACACAGAAACTACATACTAAGTAAAGATTTCCTGTGTATAATGGCACTTATGGGATAGTATTTTTTTTATTAATGATCAGTATTGTATTATCCAGTCACCATGTGCTAGTAATATGTGGTCTGGGCATGGTGCAGTGGTATTTGTCCCTTGTATGTGCTATTATTCTGTCACTTGTGGTAATATGTGGTCTGGTCATGGTGTGGCTGTATTTGTTCCTTGTATGTGGTATTATTGGTCACCATGTGGTGGTAATATGGTGTCTGGGCATGGTGTGGTGTATTTGTCCTTTGTATGTGCTATTATTCTGTCTCTGGTGGTAATATGTGGTCTGATCATGGTGTGGCTGTATTTGTTCCTTGCATGTGGTATTATAGGTCACTATGTGGTGGTAATATGTGGTCTGGACATGGTGCGGTGGTATTTGTCCATTTGGATGTGATATTATTGGTCATTTTAAAAATTGAAAAATAAATAAAAAATATACCTAAATTGTATTGGATATTTTAGCAAATGTTTAATAGGTTAGAGTAGAGTAGGGCCCGGCAAAAAGAGTCTACCTTGTCGTGGTGGCAGATTTAAAAAATCTTTTGGCCAAAACAAGAGCTGCTGTCTATGTGTGTGATCTGGAGATGGGAACTGTTAGGCTGTGTTCACACACAGCGTTTTTTTCATGTTTTTTTGTGCGAATTTGCCAAAAAATCTGCTTAAATAATGCTTAAAAGAAGCTTTCCATTCATTTTAATGCATTTTGCGCTTTTTGTGCATATTGATGCGTTTTTTCCGTGAAAAAAAACGCTTTGCGGTAAAAAACGCAGCATGCTCATTAATTTCACGGATTTTTCTGCATTTCTGGCTATTTCTATGTGTTTGGGGCCACGCAGAAAAAAAACACATAAAAACCGCTCGTTTTTTGCGTGGAAAACGCACAGAAAAAAACGCACGGTTTCTGTGAAGGAGTCCAGTTTTTATGCAGAAATTTTCTGCATACGTGTGCACATAGCCTCAATGTGTGATTGGTGAGAAGTGGAGTTTTTCCAAGAGAGAGTGGTGGGGCTGTGGACAGTTCGAGGGGTGGAGCCTGGGCGGAGTCTCAAGGGGGCCCCTAAAATTTTGCCAGTATGGGTCCCCGAAATTCCTAGTGGCAGCTCTGGCAGGGTCAATCAGTCAGTGTTAGGGCTCAAGTTTAATGTCTGGTGAACAAAAGAGAATCATTTACCTTACCCTGCTGAAAAATAACTTTTTGCAGAGATATCCTTCAACTGCTTTTGGAATATCTGGTGATCCTACAGAGAAGTATATTGGCCCTCTGCCTTAGCAGCTGACAAGTGGAGACTACATGTCTGATTTAGCCCAAATAGTTGAAGGAATATTTATTGAGGTAATATAAAATGAAGTAAAAAAAGCATGTACATATAGAGGGTGTGCAGGCTGCTGACTTCGCCCCTGCGCCTCGATTCATATCTGCTGGATCAAACCGGATTTGCTGTGGATGTTTTACTAATGTGCTTTTGTGCATATGTCATTTATAGTATACGTTTACATGTGATGTAATGTTTGCATACCTATACTGTGATAGGGACTAGGGCAAGGACAGTTAGTAATATAGCTAAGCCTAGTATTTAGCATAGCATAAGGTTATGTGGAGTATTGTGTTAAGGGGGGCACTATAGAGGCAGATGTGAGATAGGATAAGAATTAAGAGTAGTAAGCGTTAAATGTTTAAGCCAATAGAAAGAGGGTATTGGAGGAGTTACCCAAAGGGAACAGTAGTTTTTCTAGGACATTCTGGGGAGTTGAGTGAGAAGAGTGAAAAGAGCAGAAGTAGAGTCCAGAGTGGGAAACACAGTGGAGAGAAGGCTCAAGTTGAAGAAGTTGATGGAAACTGTTTCCAGTGCACAAGTGGGACTGGGCAGCCTGAGGATACAAATGGCAAGGCTTTTGGGTGACTTCCGAAACAACATCCGTGATTGGAAGAGGGACGGGGAGCCTCTGGAAGAAGCGAGACCATCATCTTAGACAGCTGTGGTATTGGATAACTGGGATCCAGATCCCGTGTCAGTGGACAGCACTAGGGGAGAGCCTAGAGCAGGAAGATTCTGTGTCATGTGGAAAGTATAGGGACTGTAACTGCTGCATGGTTGAACGAACTAAGTAAAGTTTTGCAAAAAATGAACAGATATTATATTTAATAATATATACAAGTGTGTACATTTTATTCTGCTTAATAAACGATTTAAAAAAAAATGAACAGAGACTCTGACAAAACTTGTGTGTGCGTGAGAAGAAAAGGAACCTTGCACTCTGAGGAGAACGCTGACCCACAGGTGAGTGAAACATTTGACACACACAGCACACCACAAAATGGACATTCCTATGTTTCTGTAGTGGAGCGACAGGGAGTGGAAATAACACCAAACTCTCGCCATGACTGACACCCTGGCCCCCGTTACATGCATATGACTGCATGCAGTTTTTGAACAGAAGCAAATTCTTTGATAGTGCAGTTTTTGACTACTTGTTGTTTAGCTGGGTTATTACCAGAGATGTTTCAGGTTGATTAATTGATCATATTAAATCTGAGTCATGTAGTCAAACACTGCATGCAACTGCACTCGTTTTTTGGCTGTAACAATTTAATCATTACAGGTTCACAATTGCGCTGTCTGGCCTTTCCCTAGGCTGGGGTCAGGCGAGCGAATGAAAAGTCATACAGTTTTCAAGCAATCGAGAACTAATCGAGAGAGGTAAAAACATCGGAACCTTCAAATATAAAGTGCAGAAAATCACTATATTGTATGGTTAACAATCAATACACCTCTGGCCTGATTCAGCATTTGCATTTTATTTTACCGTAAGTCACTTTTATTTTTTGTCTTGTGGTATTAGCTGTCAGTTTTTTGTGTCAAATTCCTTAAAATGGTGCATGCAATTCATGAATTTTGTGCAAGGTCAAAAATGGGCTTTTTTCCTGTATTAAACTGCTTTTCCGACTTTTGGCGCCAATTGTCTCATTTGATGACAAGTCGTAAAAATCGCACCTAAATTCTAGCATACCAAGTTTAAAAAAAACCGAGGTGGGGGGTGGAGTTAAGCAGAACAAAATTTACAACTCTTTAAAAAGTGTCGATTGATGAATCAGGTGAAAACATCTGGAACCACTAAATTCCATCCATACAGCAAAAAAAAGAAAAAAGAAAACAGCCGTGCACTAGAGATGAGAAAGTACTAAAATGCTCATTACTTGAGCCGAGCAAATCTTTATGCTCGGATGCTTGTTTTGCGTAATGAGCATAATGGGAGTCAATGGGAAATCCGAGCATTTTTCCGGCCGACCCTACAAGTAGGTCTGGGGGACAGTGAAGATCTTGAAATGGATGGAAAACGTGCTGAATTGAAGGAGAACATGGGGAAGATCCCTAGAAGCATCACTGCTGAGATCAATGGTGTCACATGTTTACTCCACTTTAAGGATTGATAATAAAACAGTCAAAGTCGAAGAGAAACTGGAGTTTACAGGAAAAAATGTTAAGAAATATTCTTTCTTGTATAATGAATTGTACATAAGGCAAAATTTTAAAAGGATTTAAAAAAATAATCATTTAATAAAACCAAAATTGGAAATTTCAGTGTAATTTATGAAGGAAGCAAGAACTGTCAAAAATTTGATGGAAGAGGGACTCAGATACACCCTGTATTAGACATAATGCAGGGCCTCATACACATTCTGTTCAAATAGTCATATAGTGGTACTCCTAGGGCTCATACTCACTTGCGAGAGACTTGCATGATTCTCGAGCGAGTCTCTCGCATGAAAACCTGGCACTGCCGCCGGCACTCAGACCGGAGTGTGTGCGGCTACATGTAGCTGTAGGAGGGAGAGTCCCCACTGTGTAACCAGACCGGAACCAAGGGGACTGTCACCAAGGTTCCTAAGGAGGCTGTTTCCGGGGGACATAATTAGAGGACTGACCGGAGAGAGTTCTGGAAGGAGTGGGGGCGGAGCAGATATAAAAGGAGCTGAAGACGCCAGCAGGGGGCACTCGACAGAGCGGGAGAGAAGGAGCAGGAAGACTAGAGGGCACCAGAGAGCCAGAGCTAGAAGGAGTGAGTGGCGACTACAGGGACTGGAGAGAGACTCACCCGGGACTGGAAGGAGATGATACCAAGCCGTCCAGCAGAGGGACACTGATTGCATGGCTGCGCTTCCTGCGGCCGTCACTGCCTGACTCCAGCCCGCGGCTGCGGCCTGCCCGCAGCCGTCACTGCCCAACTCCAGCCCGTGGCTGCGGCCTGTCCGCTGCCCCCCGCCGCCGAACTGGTCTGGGTTTATAACAATCGGGTACACTGAGTCACCGGCTACACCCCGTACTTGCTATTTGGCCGGGAAGGCAAAGGAATCACTGAGGTGGAGTTAAACCCGGAGGAGGAACAACCATGGACGGGAGTCTGCTCGTGGGTTCGGAATCAACGGTATCGGCTACAAACCCTGCACCGAATCATCCATACAAAACTTCAAGACCTGAAACACCCGGGGAAGACCCCGTCCCAACCTACCGAATTCCAAGCAGGAGATCGTGTACTCGTACGAGATCAGCGACCCCAAAACAAATTGGGACACCGCTGGGAAGAAAGTCCCTATTGAGTACTGTGCCGAGTAAGCCCTGATGGACCAATGTATGAAATACAATCTGAAAAATGAGACCACCGTATTGTACAGTACCGTACACCGTAACATGTTATGACCCTGTACTTCCATGGACCCAGCATGACTCGAGGCCCCTTCTCAGGTCCCAGAAACTCCACCAGCAGTATGGAATGGCAACGAGGAAGACCTTCCGGCGGTACAAATGCACACTTCAAAAATCGATACCCCAGCAACCCTAGCCAATCCACCATCTTGCACCACCCCAGAGGACTCTATCACAATCGAACCACGATGCTCGGAGCGGTCCACAGCTGGCAAATCCCCCGAACGCTACGAACAGGACTAGTTCGTGTGGCAGAAAAGACTTTCACATCAAAAAGCAGGCCCAGGCCCCTCCGAGCCCTCACCCGAGGACTGGCGAGCATACAGGATGGGGGAGTGTAGGATGGAGAGCCCTCACTCTGTAACCGGACCGGAACCAAGGGGACTGTCACCAAGGTTCCTAGGGAGATTGTTTCCAGGGGATGGACTGGAGAGAGGACTGGAGAGAGACTCACCCGGGATGTGAAGGAGATGACACCAAGCCGTCCACCAGAGGGATACTGACTGCATGGCTGCGCTTCCTGCGGCCATCACTGCCCGACTCCAGCCCGGGGCTGCAGCCTGCCCGCTAGAGCCCACGGCCGCCACAGCCCGACTCCAGCCCGTGGCTGCGGCCTGCCTGTTGCCACCCGTGGCCGCCACCGCCCGCCTCCAGCCCACAGTAGCGGCTTGCCTGCCGCCACCTGCGGCTGCCAATACCTGACTCCAGCCCGCGGCTGCGGCCTGCCCGCTGCTACCCATGGCCACCGCTGCCCGGCCCCTGCCTGCGGTTGCAGACGACACGCTCCGGGCCCCGGCCGTTGCCATCCTGATTCCGCTGGTATGCGCAACGCAGAGGAACTCTTCAGGGGCCTGTTGTGCCCACACTCCACTTAGGCGTAGGAACGCCAGAAGCCTGCGTCAGATCCTCGTCGGCTGGGCCCAGCGGCTGAGAGACCGAAAGGACACCGACCATCACTCTGCCAGATGTCAGAGGAGGATAAGTGAGAGGTTGTAGTTAATAACCTGTAGTTTCTGGACGTAGTCGGCCATACCGCGGCCCCATAGTTACCGGTTTCGACCGGGTAGTCGTGATTATGTTACCTGTGTAGTATTGTTCTGATCCCTGCGAGGATAACTGTTGTTTACTGTTGTTAGCTTGCCGGTTGCTCAAGATAGCCCTTATAGATATAAATATATATATAAAAGTTACATTCACTCCAACTCCTGCCTCGTCACTGCATCCCCCGTACCTGCGATTACTACATAGCCGCACGCTCTGGTCGGAGTGCCGGCGGCAATGCAAGTCTCTCACAAGTGGGTATGAGCCCCTAGACTCATAAAGGCTATGCACTAAGTGCAAAGCCTACCAAAAATTACAAACACAGTCATCCATAGACCCTGCAAGGCACCAACTGGAGTGCCTCATTAAGAAAATTAAGAAAGTGTAGTACTTCTACACTTATAAAGGCTCTGCACACAGTGCAAAGCCAGAAAAAAATTCTAAGGATGTCATCCATACATCCTTGAAGGCAACAACTGGAGGGCCTCATTGAAATATTGAAAATTAAAAACACTTTATGTGCTGCTGTCATCTGGTGGTGTGAAAAAGTCGGGGCTAATCTTGGCTTTGTTAATTTTTATCAGCCTGCCAGCATTTTCTGTTGACAGGCAAAAGTGCCTGTCTTTTGTGACTCCCTCCCAGCAGCACTAAAAAACCACTCAGACAAGACACTAGCAGCAGGGCAGCACAACACCTCCAATGCATAGAATGACAGGTCATGCCAGGTGTCCAGCTTTGAGACCCAATAGTTGAAGGTCACAGAGGAATTAGGTAGTACGCTGGTTTTGTCAGCCAGTAATTGCTTGACCATCTTTTAAAAATCTTTCCCTCCTTCTCAAAAATACCCGGTCACCAGGGACGAAACACTGGGAGAATGTCATTAAATTAGCCCAGTTCTTTGACAGTGTACCCTGCCTCTGCTGTACCTGGTGTGTATCTCCCTCGCATCTCCTCCTTGGTTGGGCAAGGAAGCTTGCCCCCTGCTGCTAGCATTGCCTAATGGGAATTTTTCCAACATATCTTTCACAAAAACCTTCTGGTAAAGCACCAATTTAGTAGACCTCTCTGCCTCAGGAAGAAGAGATCCAAGGTTCTCTTGTAGCATCCGTCTAGCAGGGTGAACAACCAATACTCTTTTTTTGGCCAAGATGAATATAATGCGAGGGTCATGAGAAAGGCAGCAGTACATAAAGTTGACCATATGTGTCAACGTACCTACAGCCAAGACTTCACTGTCTCCACCATGATGACAACTCTTCATCTCCTCCTCCTCCAAGTCTTCCTCCTCATTCCCCTCCTCAGCCTGTTCACATAGGAGAGATTGGACAAAGCTTGTGTGGGTACTAGCCTCTGTTGCTCTAGTAACCAGCTCCTGTTCCTCCTCCCCCTGAGCCTCCACCTGCTCATTGTTACCCAATCTGTGCTGAGCAGATGAGATTAGGCTGGGCTGGGTAGCATATCCTTGTCTCGTGTCTTCCTCCATCTCCACCTAATCCACATGCAAAGCTTCATGTTTAAGTAGGCAAAGAAGCAGGATCGTTGCGCTGATTATGGCGTCTTTGCAGCTGATAATCTTTGTGGAGTCCTCAAAGTCTTAGTGAACCTCACAAATGTCAGACCCACTCTTCAGCTGTTATGTGCAGAGGCTGACTAGAATACCAATGGGCGTGTTGGAGCTGGTATTCCACAACTGGCTGCTCACAAAGCCTTGTCAGCATGTGCAGTGTGGAGTTCCAGTGCGTGGTCACGTTGCACTACACTCGGTGAGCTGGCATTTGCGTGCACTACTACAGCACTGTCAGAGCAGCGGAAGCTAACTTGTGGAAATGGGCACTGACCCAGCGTACCTTGAGCAGATGTGCTGGCAAATCTGGGTATGTTTTCAGAAACCGATGAACTACAAAGTTGAGCAAATGGGCTAAATATGGTGCTTGTGTGAGCTTGCCAAGCTTCGCAGCCGCCACCAGGTTAAGGCCATTATGACACACGACCATGCCTGGTTGTAGGTTCAGTGGTGAAAGCCACAGATCTGTCTGGTCTGTTATTCCTTTGAATAACTCTGCTGTGGTGTGCAGTTTGTCTCTTAGACAAATTAGCTTCAGCAGAGCTTGTTGCTGCTTCGCTGAGGCAGTACTGCAGAGCTTCCGGCTGATGTGGACAATGAGCTCTGAAATAGCACTGGGTTTATTTTTTGTTCACTCAGTCACATTTGTAGCAGCCAGAACTTTCTCATCTTTACATACCTTCACTATATGACATCTAGCTTTTTGTGTCTATAAGGCTGTGTTCATAAGTTGTGTGAATACTGAGTTTGTTTTCTGCAGGTGTCCACACCAAACTACACAATAACAATCTTCTCTGATTATTGCTTTCTTCTGTATTTTTTTTATGCCTTTTCCCCGTTCTTTGATACGTTTTTGGTGAAACCGTGATGACGTGTCTCTGATGTATTTTTTTTAGTACAGAAAAGTTTTGATTCTTACTTAAAAAAATTATTGCAGGATTTTACATGCATTTGTTTAGGCTCCATATAGAAGCCTCTAGAGATAAAGAGCACCAAAAGCTGCACATTTCAGAAGCGTCTCTAGACGCACGCCCCGAGAGCGCAGTGTTCATAAAATCATATCCACTTTATGGAGCCTGAAAAAACTCATTTCATTTTTAAGCGCAGAATCAGAAGTTTTCTGTAGTATTAAAAATGCCGATGCACATCTGCACCAAAAAAAAAACAAATAAAGGAGAAAAGGCATAAGAGAAAAGCAGCAAACACACAGTAATCAGAGAAGATTGTTATTGCGTTGTGTGATGCAGAAAAAAACGCAGCAGAAAAAAAATAGCATTGTTGCTACGTGTGATCACAGCCTCAGCGTTATATTTTTATTACTTTTTATGGGTTTAACAGAGAAAAAATATCCATGAGACCATTTTTTTACACCATTTACCGATCCTCGTAAATAATCTGATCGCTGTGTTATGCGGGTCGTTACGGTTATAGGTACATCAAATATGTCCTTGCTCTTGGCTGATCGGTGATGTTTATTATTTTTTTTTTTTAAAATCACATTAAAAATGAAATTATTGTAAGGCTGTGTGCACACGATGCGGATATCCAGCAGATCCGCAGCAAATTTTACTGCGCAGAAACGTTGCATATCCGCATTGTGATGTACAGTACCATTAAAAGCAATGAAAAAAGAAAACCGCTGTGGAGACACTGCGGATTTTTCCGCGGTACAAAATCCGCAGCATGTTACTTCTTTTGTGCGGTTTTCCACCTCCCCTGTCTCCAAATCCGCAGTGGAAAACCGCAAAAAAACGCAGGAAAAATGGAAGAAATCCGCAGGAAAAATGCAGGTCATTTGACCTGCGGATTTCTTCCATTCTGCGCGGAAAAATCCGCAGGGCTAAAAAGTCCGTCTGCACTCAGCCGAAGTGTTTTTGTTTTTTTTGTTTTTTTTGTTGTAACTTTATGGGATGAAAAAAAATATTTTTTTCTCCCTCTGGAATATGGGGACATGAAATTATACTACTACATACAGATGTATCTCTATGTACGGGCATAATTTGCATGTGGGGTTAGTGGCTGCAATGCAGATCAGGTATACAAAATTCTCCCAGTGCCATCAGCAGAGCTATTGAGAGAGAGAGAGAGATAAGGCAGTTCTGTTCCCTGGACCCCAGAGAACACCCACTCACAGTAGATGCCTTCCTGATAAAGTGGAATTTCAGGCTAGCTTTAAGGGCATGTCACACTAAGCGATATCGCTAGCAATATCGCTATAACGTCACTGGTTTTTGTGACGTTATAGCGATATCGCTATGTGTGATACTTACCTCGGACCGCTCCCCCGCTGGTTATCGCTGATCGCGCGAGAACGTCCTGGGCCGTTTCTCGTCGTTGGCTTCCTGCTGTGACGACGAGCGACGCGTGGACGTGGGCGGGAGGACGTCTTCATCGCCTCGTCTGACAGGTAAGTAGCGACCCCCGACCACTGCGATGTCGCTGGTGAGATCTGCCTGTTTGGCAGCTCACTAGCGACCACTTAGTGATGCACCAGTGATCCTGACCGCGTCATATCGCTGGTCAGGATCGCTGGTACATCGCTAAGTGTGACAGTACCTTAAGCCTTTCCTCCTTTATCTCTGCTTCCTCTAGTAGTGAGGAAAATCAAGAAGGACAGAGCAAGGGTAATAGTGATCGCTCCCTTTTGGCCCAAGAGGGCATGGTTCTCATGTCTCAGGGCTATGTCGATATCCGATCCTTGGGTACTACCGGACATTCCGGTTCTCCTATCCCAGGGCCCAGTCTACCACCATCGGGCGGCTGGCCTGCATCTGACGGTGTGGAATTTGAAAGGTTGTTACTAAGGGATAGAGATTTTTCACCAAATTTGATAAATACCCTTCTTAAAAGTAGGAAAGAAATTACGACCAGGATCTATGCTAGGATCTGGAAAAAATTCTTGCAGGACTCAGAGATTGTAGCCGGGGAAAGGGTTCCAATAGCTTAAATCCTAGAGTTCCTTCAAAAGGGACTAGACATAGGACTTTCCACCAGTACCCTTAAGTTACAGGTATCAGACCTAGGGGACCTGTTTAGCTGCGACGTCGCAGGTAACTACTGGATTAGTAGGTTTATTAAAGCAGCAGGCAGGTCCAGACCCATAATTAGGGAAAGGTTTATGCCATGGGATTTAAATCTAGTTCTCACAGAGATGACGGAGGCCCCATTTGAACACATTTCATCAGCCTCAGTTAAAATACTCTCCCTCAAAGTAGCCTTCTTGGTGGCATTAACGTCAGCACAGAGGGTGAGTGACATCCATGCACTTCCTCCGTATACACAGTTCTATGACGATAGAGTAATACTTAGGCCTGATCCAGCTTACTTACCTAAGGTTGCCTCCAGCTTTCATAGAACACAAGAAATAGTCCTTCCATATACAGTATCCTCCCAAACTCGGCCAACCAAAAAGAGAAAGCTCCACACTCTAGATGTCAGAAGATGTCTTCTTGAGTATCTATCGGTCACTGATTTCTGGAAAAAGGACAACGCCTTGTTTGTCTCCTTTCAAGATTCCAGGAAAGGTCTTACGGTGTCAAAGAGCACTTTGGCTAGGTGGATAAGAAAGGCTATTTCCATAGCGTACACTTCAAGTGGCAGACCAGCTCCGGAGAAGCTGAGGGCACATGCCACGAGATCCATGGCAGCCTCATGGGCAGAAAGGTCGGAAGTCTCCATTGACCAAATATGTAAGGTGGCCACTTGGTCCTCTCCGAGCACATTTTACAATCATTATAGGTTAGATCTGGGTGCTGCTTCAGACCTCTCCTTTGGTATAAGGGTGCTGCAGGCTGTAGTCCCTCCCTAGTAATTATTACTCTCTGTAATTCTCTCATTAGGTGCTGTCATGGGCGATCGAATAAAGTCTTAGTTACTTACCGTTAATGGTATTTTTCGGAGCCCATGACAGCACCCTTAGATTCCCTCCCTTTCACGTTGGTTGTGCACTTCTTCCTCTTATAAGGTTCACATATGTGAAATAGTTTTTTAGAATATTGTACATAATTTTGCCATTAATGTTGGTGGTCCTCTCGATCTCTGTAATTAAACTGATGCGTGGGAGAGGTGCAGCCCTTTTGTATCTGTAGGTTTCCTGTTTCTTAAGGGCGGATCCCCTCTCTCGTTAGTTGCTGTCATGGGCTCCGAAAAATACCGTTAACAGTAAGTAACTAAGACTTTTTTTGTCGTTTTTCTTCCGCATACCATCCGGAGACTAATGGGCAAACAGAACGCACCACTCAATCCTTGGAACAGATTCTTAGGTGTTTGACCTCTATTAGACAAGATGACTGGTATGACGCATTACCATTGGCTGAATTCGCCTCCAACAACCGAGTATGTCAGTCAAGTAGAACAGTGTTCTGCAAATTAATTGGGACAAAGCATTTTTTTAAGTAAAATCGTAAGTTGGTTACCAGTCAGTGATTCAAACCAGTTTTAACTGCTTTGAACAGGCACTCACACCTGTTCAAAGCAGTTAAAACTGGTTTGAATCACTGACTGGTAACCAACTTACAATTTTACTTAAAAAAATGCTTTGTCCCAATTAATTTGCACAGCACTGTATGTCCCCATTCCTGTTCAATTATGGCTTTAGTCCTCATTTTGGGGAATTCTCACGGTTGGATTCCGGTTGTACGGGGGGGTGGAGGGGTCTGTTCAGCGGTTGAAGGATCTGTGGGATGAGGTGCGGCATAATATTTCCAGGGCCCAGGGGAGGTATAAGCTGTTTGCTGATAGAAAGAGAGCACCGGGTCACACATTTCAGGTGGGGGAGAAGGTGTGGCTCTCTACTTGGAATATCAGTCTGAAGGTCTCTTCGGCCAAATTGGGTCCAAAATTCATCGGGCCATACGAGATTACTGAGATAATCAATCCGGTAGCCTATAGGTTGTGTCTTCCAGCCTCATTCAAATTGTCCAATGTGTTTCACAGATCCCTGTTAAAACCATTGGGGTCTGTCAAAGAGAGTTCAGGGTCAGTGCCCCCTCCAATGTTGGTGGAGGGTCATGGCGAATATGAGGTTGCACACATCATCGATTCTCGGCTGGTGCGCCACTCTTTTCAATACCTGGTGCACTGGAAAGGGTATGGGCCAGATGATCGCTCACGGGTTCCTGTTCGCTTGGTGCATGCTGACCGTCTGGTTCAAGCTTTTCATGCTAAGTATCCGGGGAAGCCTGGGGTCCCGTGGCCCACCATTAAGAGGGGGGTACTGTCATGATCCTATGGTGAAGTTTGACCTGGAGCCTTAGGGGTTAACTCTGTGGCCTCGTTTTGGGCATGGGGAGGGTTTTTATAGCCACTGTGGACCCTTATCCTTGTCAGTTATACTTTAGCCCTCGGCTTACTTAAGTGACCCCT
Organism: Dendrobates tinctorius; assembly: GCF_039654945.1. Lineage (NCBI taxonomy): Eukaryota > Metazoa > Chordata > Amphibia > Anura > Dendrobatidae > Dendrobates > Dendrobates tinctorius. The sequence continues at coordinate 3,455,929 of NW_027361780.1, read as the reverse complement.
GTGCGTTTGTGCTAGTGCGGTGTGCTTGATTACCTGTTTTTGACCCAGTCTGTTGCCTGTTGTGTTCTTGCCTGCTGAATCAGTACTGTGTGTCGGTTCTCCTGGTTTCTGACTTTGGCTACGGCTCTGGATATCCTCCTGTCTACGCCCCTGATACTTCTGCTGTCTGTAAGGTTGTGACCCATGGCCTGTCCCTGACATCCCTCTTGTCTAGCGCTCATCGGTGCTTCTGGTTGAGCTATACCTGCTGGTAGGATCTTTATTTCTGGCCGGCATATCTCTCTGCTCCTGCTCCCTTTGGGAGACCTGTGGCCGGTTCCGCCCCTGGGAAGACACATGCTTCAGGTCCTGTTTGCCTGAAGCACGAATCTCCACCACTGCTGCCCCACTCCACAGGTATCTTTGAGCATAGTTTGTTCTACTCAGGACACGCGCACTGGCTCAGTGAGCAAGTGCAGTGCGGTGGTGCTGTGTTTCTGACAACTTGTTTTTAAAGGGACCTTACTCTACTAAAGGAGGGAGGGAAAAGCCTGAGCAGGAGGACCTGAGGAGCAAGCTGGGTCAGGAATATATGGACTGTTGCTGAGTTGGCTACTGGGCCAGTGTGTTTGTTTAAAGTGACTTCCTGTGTATGGATACCCAGAGCCTGGACTATTAGTGAGCACCTTATGTGTACAGGTCCTAGGAGCAAAAGGACCAGGATCGGGCAGACCCATGTTAAAAGAAATTGAACGCTTTGCTCCAGTGCTCCAACCGAGTGAAGCCAGGGTCATGGTTGACCCACAAGAAGCATTGGATTCAGATTGTATTAACTTTATTGATGTGTTACATATGCTGTTTTACCGTTTACAGGTGCTGCCACGGTCGGAGACGACCATATTTTAGGAGGGAGGACTGTAAAGAGGTGGTGGGGACCCTCCTATGCTTTTCCCCTCTTTGGTCTACTAATTGTGTGCGGTTCCCTAATGTTCCTAAATGTGAATGTATTTGATGTGTGTCATGTACTGTAATGTAAATGTACTGTGTTGTGTATAGGATTAGGGATAGAATAGGAACTAGCAGTAGTACAGGACAATAGTGAGGTTAGAACAGATGGGGGCATAGTAGAGATAGGAATTAGGAGTGTTAGTTTAGGTACAGGCAGCATAGCGGATTTCCAGTGGAGTGGAGTTAGAGTAGTGCAGTGCAGGGCAATTGAATATAGGAGAAAAAAAAAGATTCTTCCTGGTTAGGCAGCAGAGCAAAGGCAGCCTTGCCCAGTGCAAGGAGTCAGGAGCAGCAGTGAAAGAGACAGTCTGCCAGTCATGGAGATAAAGTTGCTATGGCAGGAAGGGGCCCAAGGCTTAGGGTCGGGCAGGCGGGCACCAGCTTAAACAGGACTATTCCAAGAGGGATCCGGGGTCTATGACCAGGGCACGTCATAGAACCTGGCACCTTTTCCTACTGAAACCAGATGAGGGAATGGTAGGAAGCTGGTAGGCTTGAAGGCACGGACGGGACAGAGATTGTCCAGGAGCGAGGCAGGGACTGCCAGAAGAAAGAGTTGTCAGGAAGAACAGAGGCTGCCCGGAATGCAGGAAAAGTGCAGGACATGCTGCTCTGTGTATGTTGTGCTTAGTAAAGTTAAACTGTTGAAAAGAACTTTGTCTCTGGAATTGTTTTGTGGAGCTCAGGAACGCGGAGCCAGACTGACAGAAGCCGAGGGAACTCTCACAGTAAACGTGAGTGCATTGCTGCACCTACAGCAGGAGGGACATTGTATTTTATCTGTGGGGCGCCAGGATGTGGGAACCGTACAGCCCGTTGCTCGACCTCAATGCAAGTCAATGGGAAATAAAAGTCGGCATTGAGCGGATGACATTCATCCACTCAATGCCGACTTTTATTCCCCATTGACTTGCATTGGGGTCGGGTTTCGGACGAAACGCTGACTTTTTTTTACCCTAGTCAGACCAGTTTCATCTGAAACAAATTTTGTTTCATGAAACCTGATCCGACCAAAGTCGCTCAACTCTGTGACACATGTATCCTCCATCCAAGTAAGCTGATCGTATATAACAGTGTCCAAGGGCATACTCATTTCTTTTTGAGAACCCAAATCGTATAACCTGAAACATATGAATAAACAATAACATTGAAAAAAAGTCACACTACAGAGACTGTAGAAGAAAAGGAATGTTTCTCTCCACCAAAAAAATTCGGGGCCATTAACGTCTCATGCCTAAAAGATTTTCCGATACAAATTCTATCTCAGATGTTGGTAAAAATGGTAGTAATCAAAAAAAGGAGGAAAAAAGGTGTCTTCTCCTGTAAGCTTGATTCTTCGACCTATACATACATTCTTTTTCCAAAGGGAAGCTGTAGTTAAGCCTGATGGATGTTGCTTATGTTATATTGGTGTTGATTTTGTGATGTCATGAAAAGAGTTGAGCGACTTTGGTCGGATCGGGTTTCATGAAACAAAATTTGTTTCAGATGAAACTGGTCCGACTAGGGCAAAAAAAAGTCGGAGTTTCGTCCGAAACCTGACCTCAATGCAAGTCAATGGGAAATAAAAGTCAGCATTGAGTGGATGACATTCATCCACTCAATGCCGACTTTTATTCCCCATTGACTTGCATTGGGGTCGGGTGTCGGACGAAACTCCGACTTTTTTTGCGCTAGTCGGACCAGTTTCATCTGAAACAAATTTTGTTTCATGAAACCCGATCTGACCAAAGTCGCTCAACTGTAGTCATGAATTATATGGTTAAAAGAAAAAAAGGGGTTTGGTACTGTGTTAGCCAGTTTTTCACACTGAGAGCATTATATGAAAAAATTAATTTAGGCGATTTCCTTTGCGCTCGTATTTTCGGATCATTTTCATCCAGCCAGTGTAGACTGTCTTTGAGGGATTCGTAGAACTGAACTTCATCAAAAGGTACTACCCTGAGGCGAGCAGGATATAGCATAAGATATGGCAAGTTCATTGATCTCAATCGCCTTTTATCCTCTGTAAATTTGTAAATAGCGCCATTCTTCTTTGGACTTCAGGCGAAACAGAGCATGGATATCTTTCTTCCCTCAATGTATATGTCAGGATTCTCTCTGGCTTTACATGGAATAGTGTCTCTGTCCTTATAATGTAACAGTTTGATCAAGATGGGTCTCGAGGGTGCCCCGGGTGGTGGAGGCCTGGTGGAGACTCTATGTCAGCGATGGCGAACCTATGGCACGTGTGCCAGAGAGGGCATGCAGAACTCTCTCAGCTGGCACGCGGCATCGCCTCAACCTTGTTCTGGAGCTCTGAGCTGCAGCTTCCTGCACACATTGCACACATCCCCTCACACATTGAGTGGTGCTGCCGCAGCTGGATGACATCATCATTCAGCTCCGTGGCCGCTGTGCCAGTGAGAGGAAGGAAGCTGCAGGTGCAAGGAGAGGTGAGTGTGGCCACTGTGCCAGTGAAGCTGCTGTGGTGTGTGTGCCAGTGAAGCTGCTGTGGTGTGTGTGTGTCAATGATGGGGAGAGGGCCAATGATGGGGAGAGGGCCAATGATGCGGAGAGGGCCAATGATGGGGAGAGGGCCAATGATGGGAGTGATGGTGAGAGGGCCAATGAAAGGAGTGATGGGGAGAGGGCCAATGATGGCGGTGATGGGGAGAGGGCCAATGATGGGAGTGATGGGGAGAGGGCAATGATGGTGGTGGGGGAGAGGGCAATGATGGGGTGATGGGGAGGAGGAAATGATGGAGGTGGTGAAATGGGCAATTTCTACAATTATACATGAAGGGGATCATGATGGGGCATATTTCTACATGAAGGGGATGATGATGGGGCATATTTCTGCATGAAGGGGATCATGATGGGGCATTTCTACATGAAGGGGATCATGATGGGGCATATTTCTACATGAAGGGGATCATGATGGGGCATTTGTACATGAAGGGGATCATGATGGGGCATATTACTACAAGAAGGGGATCATGATGGGGCATATTACTACATGAAGGGGATTATGATGGGGCATACTTCTGCATGAAGGGGATCATAATGGGGCATACTTCTGCATGAAGGGGATCATGATGGGGCATATTTCTGCATGAAGGGGATCATGATGGGGCATATTTCTTCATGAAGGGGATCATGATGGGGCATATTTCTACATGAAGGGGATCATGATGGGGCATTTGGCATGTGTTGGCACTTCGTCATAAATAATTGGATTTTAGGTTGCAGTTTGGGCACTCGGTCTCAAGGTTCACCATCACTGCTCTTTGTGCTCTCTATGGTGAATAGGGGAGACAAAGTATCTATGAGCTACTTTTTTTTTTTGATTTTGGCACTGTTCTGCCCTCTGAATACAGGGCGAATATGTTTGCATTATGTGCTGGTTTAGTTAGCACTATCTAGTGGTGGCTGAATTTATAGCTGTGTCTTAAATAGCATTTACAGCCTGTGTCTTTAACAGGAGTGTTGCACTCTGAGATTGAAGCAATGCATTGTGGGAATGGAGCAATGTATTCTGGGATGAAGAAGATGCCATTTTATTCTGTGTATTTCATAAGGACACACATGTTTATCTGTCCTCCTGTAACTCCCTACTTGAGTTCGTTATCCAGGTAAAGCATATCTGGTAAGGTTAACATCTTTTCTTGCAATGCAGTGTTGTACAGAGATTTTATTAACTGTATGGCAGCCAGTGCACAGTAAAGTAAAGCTTGCATCACACTGAATACTTTCTGTAATTGTGTTAGCTGTGTGATCATCTGCCCAATCCTTACCCATGTCGTTTGTATTCTCTATAGTTTTACCGCATGTTCTATACTCTTCACCAATAAACAAGTTAGACAACAGAGAACAGTCTGCTTATTTTGTAAGATAGAAGGTGGTTTATGCTGTATGCTGAATTGCACACTGTGTCAACGTGTATGAAGGCAGAACAGGCACCGAGTCTCCTGTGGCTCATGTGATGTTATGCTACTTGAGCCCTGCAGCCAATCAGCGGCTGCTATTACTAAACTGCACTCTCACTACTTTGTTTGTCCAAGGTTCAGACACAGGAAGTGAGAGTGCAGCGAAATAAGAGCTGCTCATGTGACATAATGTCACATGAGACATACTGGAACAATGTCAGCACCGGAGGTGAATATAGACTGCTAGAGTTGAGCGACTTTGGTCGGATCGGGTTTCATGAAACAAAATTTGTTTCAGATGAAACTGGTCCGACTAGGGCAAAAAAAAGTCGGAGTTTTGTCCAAAACCCGACCTCAATGCAAGTCAATGGGAAATAAAAGTCGGCATTGAGCGGATGACATTCATCCACTCAATGCCGACTTTTATTCCCCATTGACTTGCATTGGGGTCGGGTTTCGGACGAAACTCCGACTTTTTTTGCCCTAGTCGGACCAGTTTCATCTGAAACAAATTTTGTTTCATGAAACCCGATCCGACCAAAGTCGCTCAATATATACTGCTATTATTTTACAAGGTGGAATACAGTAACTGAGAAAGGGATGTCTGAATAGTGAACAATCTCTTTAACTCTACTGCAAGTGTCTCTCCACACCCAATGTCATATCAGATAGTAGAGTACACCTCAACATTAGAATTATAAAAAGGCTTGTGTGTTTTTTTTGTGCTCTCTGGCGTCCGCTTCGGTCGTATCCACATTTGTGAGATGGCCACATAAAAGTGCAATCGATCTTGCTTTTGCACATGCATCAGAAAGATGGATACTGCTAAGGGTACAGACAAATGGCCATATTTCTCGTGCGAGGATCATATCGCAGTGCACATACTGGCCCGGCACCTCTCCGACGGACCGTTCAGAGTGCAATGGGATCCTTGCACAAGAAGTACAGATGGCTGCATGTGCTATATTTAGGCTGGAGGCCAATATCCATGGCCCCTTACCAGCCTAAGAATACAAGCACCAAGCTGTCTGCTTTAGCTTGGCTGGTTGTCAAAAATGGGGGGGAATCCATGTATTTTTTTTAAATTATTTAATTAATTTAAAAAACAACATGGAATCCCTCTATTTTTCATAACTAGCCTTGCTAAAGCTGACATATGAGGGTTGCAGCCAGCTTTGCTTCTGGTTATCAAATATACAGGGGAACTCACATCAATTTTTTTTACATTATTTATTTTATTGCGCAGGTGCCAGCTGATGAATGCTTCCATCAGCAGCCACCTGCTCTCGCTGTTAGGGCTGAGTCAGATGGCCGTATTTCTCGTACAAGAATCGCATCATAAACCTCATACTGGCTGTCGGCTCTCCTGACCTCAACTTGACAACTGCTTAGTAATCCATCATGCTGTCTTGCTCAATTCAGAAGAGGTGACGGGCCTGTCCGTGCCATGCAATGCGATTCTCGCACGAGTTATACGGCAGTCTGACTCTGCCCTTATCAGTTGAATACAACTCTCAACATTGTCCCCTGTTCACGCTGATCGCTGCGTGAGCAGGGGACAATGATGTGAGCTATCTTCAGCACCGGTACATGTCATACTGATGCGGCACATGGTTTTCACACGTATTAAGCACACGGACATCTCCAGTACTGGTTTTTCCAGTACTGGAAATGTCAGGACATGTGAAAGAGCCCTAAGACAGCTTTGCACATAAATGTGACATTACTTAAATCAGGAGTCTTTTGCTTCTTTGTTAGCCTCTCAGGGAGCAGCACAAATTTCCATTAAAGTGAATCTGACAGCTGATATATGCTGCCCGATCTACAGGTAGCATGTATGAGGCACTGTATGATCTCAGCCAGGTATGTTTGACTCTGAAATTCAGTGGCGTTTCAGAGAAAAACATACTTTAAAAGCCTCCAGGGGCAAAGCTGCACTGTAGACTAATCAGACAGGCAGATTCCCCGCTGCTTCTCCTCACCTGCTCCCCTGGAATAACAGGTCTTTCCCTATATGTGCTTATAGGCAAAAACCTGTCAATCCAGGGCAGCGGGTGAGGAGAAGCTGCAGGAATCCATCTGTCTGACTAGTCTACAGCTATTGAAGTCTGTTTTTCTATGAAATGCTGAAGTGTTTCAGAGTCAAACATTCCTGGCTGAGATCAAACAGAGAGTCTGATACATGCTGACTGTAGATCGGTTAAAGAAAAATGTGATTAGGGCAGATTCGCTCAAATTCTGCAGGCAAATTCAGTCCAAATGTAAACTGCCCCATTTGCTGTGAGGAAGGGGTTAAAATAAAAATTTTACTAACCATTTGTAAGGGGGTGAACTGGAACAGTGTCATCAGTCCGAAAAACGCTCTGGAGCCGGAACTACTGGGGCCGTCATCACTGTTGCAGGGGGGGTGACTTGCCTGGGCGGGGAGAGCTCGAGCACCTGATCGAAAGGGGCGTGGGAGACTTAAAAGGAGCGGAGCGCGGGAAGGAAGGGGACTTGGCGGGAAGGCGACTACAGAGCAGGACGAAGGTTGACTCCCTCTCCTCTACTACCGCCACTGACGCTAGCTCTTTACAGACTCATACCCTTTGCCCAGAGCCCCTCCACGAACGAGACCCATGACAGGTAGTGCAGCAGATGTACCGACCATTCCTGAACATTGTGATTCTGTACGAGGCCTTATCACCTCTGCGGCCTGTACAGCAGCGTGTTCCTGGTGTACCGCGTCACACTTTAGGAACCCACCGAAGGAACTGTATTCCCTCTCCAACAGAAGGAACAGTATTCCCTCTCCAAGTGACCCAAGTTCAACGGACGCAAGTTCAACGGACTCAAGACCAATGGATCTGGATACTTCGGCACGGTCAGGAGACAGTGCATCTTGTTTCTGCACAGCAGAGCCAGAGACTTTGTTCATGGACTGCGACGTCGTCGGGAACTGTTCCAACCACTCCCCAACAAGAATTCCGGTCAATAAGGCATTACCTTTCACTTTTTCCCTTCTTGTTGTGTTTATTGTATTTTTCACTGTTTGCCTTAACACTTCCCTGCGTGGAGGTTTCCTTGAATTCATATTCAGTAACTGCTTATGTAAACTTTTGCTAACCCCTTCTCTGCCTCCTGCTGTGTGCTGCATTCGGCGAACCTTAACATTTTGGCATAGTCGGCAGGATGCAGTCCAGCAGCATGGAGTCAGCAGAACAGGCAGCTGGGCCCAGGACCAGTATCTCCTTGGGGGCCATGTTAAGTAATTTATCTAAATTTACGGGGTCCAACACCATGTTGTGGAGCTGGACTGAGCGCTTGAGAGAAATGCTGAGAATGCACCCGATGAACCCCGCTATATAGGCTGAGGTGGCCATTATGGTCCTGGACGGAGAGGCTAGGGACTGCGCGCCCCCCGGGACCGTGACACGTTGACCAAAGTACTGCAGATTTTGGAAACAACTCACGGGGACCCCACTGACGTAGGGGAACTTAGGACTCGCCTGTTTAGCCGTATGCAAAAGGAGGGGGGAGATGGTGACGCAGTATATGCATGCTCTACAAGAGTTGCATATCACCATTGTCAGAAAGGACAGAGTGGGAATAGGGCCGACAGATGTCATGCTGCGTGATTTGTTGGTGACTGGGCTATGGGATGCCTTGCTCAAACAGACCCTGAGGGAGCGGGTACGGGTGGACCCAAGCATCACTTTTGCTGACATAGGAAGTGAGGCCGCTTACATGAACAAGAGCAGAGGGTGATGGTCCCGGTAGGGAAGGTTCAGAGTGGGGAAGCAGAAGTGAATACTGTCACTGAACCCTCCCTGGGTTGAAGAGATGAGGAAAGAGCTGTTGAATATTCAAGGAGAATTGGCTCAGATGAAGGTAAAAGCTGAAACTGGTCCGAGCACCAGTAATGAGGCCAGAAGGTCCTGCTGATCGAGGTCTGTCACCTGCTTCAACTGCGGAGAGATGGAGCACATAGCTCGGGAATGCCCGCGGTGGGGTGGATTTTGCCCACGTCGGTCGTTAAACTAGAGGGCTCTAAACCTGGGGGACATCGCCTGGAGCCAGAATGGAAAGGAAGGAGAAGTGAAAGTCCCACAAACCTAGTGTCCATGTGTCCGCTAGTCTGGGCTGAATTTGATGGGCGAGCAGTGCGTTGTCTGGTGGATACGGGTCCTCAGTTGACCACGATGCCCGAAGCTTATTTCCATCGACATTCTCCAGAGACTCTATGGCCCAATTGGGGTCCAGTAGTGAAGCTGACGGCATCAAACCACCTACCCGTCCCGGTCGCAGGGGTGGTGTGGATGCAAGTTTCCCTGTGCGGCAAAGACCTCGGACGGAAGAGTGTTGTGTTGACCCAGGGCGAAGCCGGTCTCAGTCATACCGTCACTCTGGAAATGAACGTTCTGAAGGAATTTGGGAAATTTCTTCTGGAAGAGCCCATTCACTTAACACTGAAACAGTGGAGCACCCATACCCCCCAGCAGCAAGTATTTCAATGGCTGCTTCGTGTCTCCCAAGCACAGGAGTCATCCAGCCTTGGAGAAACGTTGGGGAAGGTAACAGTGCTGAACTCCGCTAAACTCACCCTACCACCGGGGCAAGCCGAGCTGACCCTGCCTGTTCGAGCCCACGCCCCGCTGGAGGGGGTTGAGGTAAAGCTAGAGCCCCCTTTAACTGAACCACTGCCAGCCGGACTGTTGGTGGCACCAACTCTGGCTGTTGTGCAAGATGGAACCGTACTCGTATGCTGTTTTAACTTGAATGATCAAGAAGTAGTACTGCCACCAAGGAGTGAAGTGGCACGGATAGTGGGGATGCCTAAAGAAATCATTCTGCACCTGGCTGTACAGTTGTCAGTTAAATAGGAAGATCCTTGCTCAGTGAAAGTCACCACGTCTCCAATGCCGGAGCCCCAATACATCCCCGAGGGGCACCGCATATTAGAACAGATGCATGCTCAACTGTCCGAACTCACACCTGCTCAAATTCACCAAGTGGAGGCAGTGTTAGGGCAATACAGATCCATGTTTGAGAGTCATGAGGACGTCTTTGGCTGTACTATGGGTATCACTCACGAAATACGAACAGGGAACACAGCGCCTATCTGAGAATGTTACTGGCAAATTCCCCCTCAGTTATACCAGGAAGTTTGAGAGATGCTCAGCCAGATGCTACAGGCAGGTGTCATCAGGGAGAGCCAAAGTCCGTGGGCGGCCACCATTGTGCTGGTACGAAAGAAGGATGAAACATTGAGGTTCTGTGTAGACTATTGTAAGCTTAACGCCTGTATTGTACAGGACACAAATCCCCTGCCTCGGATTGAAGAGTCCTTGTCCGCTTTGGGGAAGGCCAAATTCTTCTCGACTTTGCATCTCGCTAGCGGGTACTGGCAGGTGCCCATGTCGGAGAAGGACCGAGCAAAGACGGCTTTTATCCGATCCATAGGACTCTTCGAATTCAACAGGATGCCCTTTGGCCTGGCCAACGCCCCGGTACGTTCCAACATTTGATGGAGAGGTGCTTAGGAGACCTGAACTTTGAGGCCACGCTCATATACTTGGATGACATCATAGTGTATGCTTCCTCGTTTCAATATCACCTGCGGAGACTGGAGCAAGTGCTGAGCCGCCTGCAGAAGTACGGGCTGAAGGTGAAACCCCAGAAGTGCCATTTGTTTCGGACTCAAATTGAGTATCTAGGTCACGTCGTTTCAGCGGATGGAGTGGAACCATCCTGGGAGAAGATCAAGGTGATCCAGGACTGGCCAACCCCTGAGACCGTGAAGGACGTTTGGGCATTCCTGGGATTGACTGTGTACTACTGTCAGTTTGTGAAGAACTTTGCTCGGGTGGTGCAGCCCCTGCTAGAGCTCTTGAAAGGGGTACCACCGAATGCAAAAGGCCGGCCCATCCACTGGGAAGAGAGACAAGAAAAAGCTTTTTGGGACTTGAAGAAGGCGCTGACTGAATCACCGGTGCTGGCCTGCGCGGACTTTTCTGTGCCGTTCATTCTCCACACTACATGTGTTGGGAGCTGTGTTGTCCCAGGTGCAGTATGGGAAAGAGAGGGTGATCGCTTATGCTAGTCGGTCCCTTCACGATTCCGAACGCAATCCGGACAACTACTGTTCTTTCAAGCTGGAGTTGCTGGCGTTGGTGTGGGCTATGATGGAGAGGCACGGAAGTGTTGATACGCACTGATAATAATCAGTTGGCGCATCTGGAGAACGCTAAGTTAGGGGCCCTCGAGCAACGCTGGGTAGCCCGGATGGCAAAGTTTTAGTATCAGATCGCTTACAGGAGGGGGTCCGAAAACATCCACACCGACGCCATGTCCAGAGCGAGACATGCAACACCTGGAAAGAACCATGATGAAATGTTAGAGGATGAGGAAGTTCCCCAATTTCAAAAAACTGCTGGGCCAGTGACAGCTACGCTGGACCAAATTTGGACCACCCCGCATGAAGTAGTGTTGGGAAGGTCCAGGGACGAGTGGGTCCTCTTACAGGAGGAGGACTGTGAACTTGCTCTGTTTCGACAATGAGTGACTGTGAAACAATTGCCCAGGCAGGAACAAAGAAACACTATGACTCCCGAAGCGCTGAAAATACTCAGACAGTGGGAGCGACTCCAGATGAAGAATGGTCTGTTGTATCGTAAGGTCCAGCTTCAGAAAGAATTGGGAGCCTCTTGGCAGGTGGTGATCCCCGAGATAGTGCTGTCTAAAATCGCCGCAGGAGCTCACAAGAGAGGAGCCCACTTTGGCACCGAGAAAACCTTCAAGTGACTACAACATTTTGTCTACCATCCTTGCTTGAGAGCAGCGGTTGAGGAAGCTTGTAAACTCTGCCGGGCGTGTGAATTGGCCAAATCACTAGAATAAAGGGCCCCAACACAGATTATCGTGAGGTCAGCGCCCCTGGAACTACTGACTGTTGACTACATGACCATCGGACGGCGCATCAGGAGTATGATCACTGTCTGGTGATGACTGATCATTTCTCAAAGTTCGCTGTGGTAACACCCACTCAAGATCAAACGGCAGAGTCGGCGGCCCATGCCATCTGTAAAAACTTTATTCAGGTCTACGGATGCCCACAACGGATTCACTCTGATCAGGGAGCCTGCTTCTTAGGTAGTCATGATGAGTTGCAACAGATCTACCAGTTTGACCGGTCTCACACCACACCGTACCATCCACAAGGAAATGGGGCATGTGAACGATTCAACCTTACCCTTATACAAATGCTGAGAACCTTGGAGGAGGATCGAAAGGCTGGGTGGCCAGAGTATGTGTCTGAGCTGGTATGGATCTATTACAATGGAGTGCACCAGACCACCGGTTTCACACCGTACTGTGTTGTTCGGCTGCAAAGGGAAAGAAGTCACGGAGCAGGAGCTGGACCCGGGAGAGGACTACCCACGGGCGGGGGTGTGTTATGAATGGGTCACCGAGGAGGAAAACAAGACCAAGCCAAGTCACAGAAAACCAGAGAGGTTGGTAACTACGTGGATTGCAGACCCCTGATCCTAACCACACAACTAACAGCAGCCGTGGAGCGTACCTACGATGATTCTAGACGCCTCGTCACAGCCAGAGGACTAAATAAGCCAAATGCAAGAAAAGGGGAAATCTAAAACTGCCCCAGAGCAGACCCCAAAGGAATAGACAGCCCCCCACATGTATTGACGGTGAGACAAGATGAAAACACGAACACAGGTAGGAAAATAGGCTGATCAAACGATGGGGCCCACACTAGCTAGAAAGGACAGGAAAGGAAAGATACTGTCTGCAATCACACCAAAAAACCCTGCAAAAATGTCCAACACTTCTGACAGCAAAAAATACCCTGAAGTCACTAGACTTCTCCCACTATATCAACACTCTCTGGCATATTTTGAGAACAGAACAGAGCAAAAAGAGGCCAATCTAATAAGGGACAAAAAGCAAACTGGCACATACAGTGACATAAGAGTGGAAATTCAGCATTGCCCCAGCCAAGAATGGCTGACCACACAAAAAACTGAATAGAACAAACCAAATCAAATGTGAACACTAGCAAAGACAACTTAGCTTGGGAAGGCAGGAACTGAGCTGGAAACTAAGACCTCAGGAGGCAGGAAAAAATCGCCAGCATGGGAATAGGGAGTCGGCTGTCTTAAATCCAGTCTGAGACTCCAGATGTCCAATCCTCTTCCTCATTATCAGGTGGCAGGTCTCCGTTAATTAGATCAGCTTCACTACCTCCTGCCACCGCCAGAGGGAGCCCGGAAAGAGAACTCACAACTCCTCTGTCAGCACAACCAGCTCCCTCACCAGAAACCAGAGGCAGACCAGAAAATGAGTTCACAACAGGGGTGTCTACCTGGGTTCGAGAACATCGCCATCGTCTGCAGACCCTACATTGGCTGGTGCAAACTCGACTTCAGAAGCTGGAACACCCTGAGAGACTCCCTCTGCGAGGGACAGATCTTTCGGTCGGGAACCGGGTGTTGGTAAGGGAAAAACGTCCATGGGACAAACTGGAGGGCCGATGGGAGAGTCGGCCATACCGAGTGAAGCGTCAGGTCGGTGGAAAAGTACCCATCTATGAAATTCAACCAGAAGGAGAGGGGGTGCACCCACCCGGGTAGCACACCGAAGTATGCTCAGGCCATGCCTCTCCAAGGATCCCGTACCAGAAGAAGAAATGCCTGAGATCCTTGAGGTGGTCTCTCCCACAGTGGGGGAAGATGAAGAGAAGAGGGTCCGGAACAACAGCTTGGAAATGTGTCTGAGAATCAGGACCCTGGAACCTCAGAAGGGGATGTTATGGCGGGCACTAACCTGGCTTCCCCGACATTGGAACAGCTGGGTGCAACCGCACTTGAGGACTCCACTGCTCCTTCCAATTTACGTCACTCCGAACGTACAATGGCTGGACAACCCCCTAACCGGTACAACCAGGAGCAATTCATTTGGGAACAGGTTGCTGAAAGAGACCAACATAGACATAACGTGTTCCAGGATGTCTCACCTGTAGAATGGAGAAGAGTGAAAGGAAAGGAGGAGTGTAAGGGGGTGAACAGGAACAGGGTCAACGGTCCGAAATACGCTCTGGAGCCGGAACTATCAGGGCCGTCATCACTGTTGCAGGGGGGTGACTTGCCTGGACGGGGAGAGCGCGAGCATCTGACTGAAAGGGGGGTGGGAGACTTAAAAGGAGCGGCGCGTGGGAAGGAAGGAGACTTGGCGGGAAGGCGACTACAGAGCAGGACCACTCCCCATCAACAACTCCAATCGATAAGTCATTATCTTTCACTTTTCCCTTCTTGTTGTACTTATTGTATAATTCACTATTTGCCTTAACACCTCCCTGCACAGAGGTTTCCTTGAATTCATATTCAGTAACTGCTTACGTAAACTTTTGTTAACCCCCTTCTCTGCCTCCTGCTGTGTGATGCTGTAGGAGGAAGGGCCCTCGCTGCGTGTCCGGGCCGGAACCAAGGGGACCGTCACCAAGGTTCCTAGGGGGTATGTTTCCAGGGGACAGAATTAGAGCACGGACGACAGAGACTTCCAGAACGGGTGGGGGAGGAGGATGCTAGTGAGAGTGAGTCAGCAGATCGGCAGAGGAGGAGCAGGAGACATCAAGTGCGCCAGAGAGTGAGAGCCTCCAGCATCCACCAAAGAGGAAGACAGCGGCAGGAGAGACGGGAGGGAGACGGCACCAAGCTGACCGACCAAAGATCACCGCTTCGCTCCAGTTTACCCGTTGCCGCGGCCTGCCCGTTGCCGCCCGCAGCCGCCACCGCCCATCTTGAGTCCGCGGCCAGAGCCTGCCCCTCGCCATCCCCGGGACTCCTAGCACAGCCCCAGGCTATGCCAGCGGCCTACCAGCCGCCACTCAGCATCACTGCGGGCCGTCCCTGCCCGGGGGCCGCGGTCTCCATCCTCCCGCCAACAGGCGGCATACCGCTGCCTCTGCGGGGAGTTACCCCCACCAAAGGACTCTCCTAGGGCCTGTTGAGCCCCCGCCTCGCCTGGGCGTAGGAATGCCTGAAGCCTCCTCCAGATCTTCAGTGGCTGGGCCCAGCGGCTGCGACGCCAAGGCATCATTGTACAGCACGCCGTGGGACGTCAGGACGGCTAAGTGACACATAGTAACTAAGGACCCGTAGTTGGCCATACCGCGGCCCTATAGTGAGAGAGCAGGAGAGCAGGAGCAGGGGCTGACGGTCCCCGTGGGGAAGGTCCGGAGTGTGGAGGCCTCCGTGAACACTGTTGAGGAGCCCCAATGGATAGAAGAGATGAAGCAAGAGCTGAAGAACATCAGGGGCAAGTTGGCCGAAGTAAAGAGAAGGACCGAGAATAACCCAGGGCCCCGGGGGCCTCGCAATGCCCGGAGCAGCCGGCTATCGCAACCCCGGTGTTATGAGTGCGGGGAGCAGGGCCACTTCGCACGAGAGTGTCCGCAGCGTAGGAGATGCCCACCCCGGCGGCCATTAAACTAGAGGGCTCCGGGCTGGGGGGACGCCGCTCGGAGCCAGAAGCCATGACATGGAGTGGTGGAAGTCCCGAAGACCTGGTCGCAAAGTGTCCGGTGGTATGGGCAGAGGTCGAGGGCCGTGCCGTACGGTGCCTAGTAGACATGGGGTCGCAAGTAACGACCATGCCTGCAACCTATTTTTGGCAGCATTTTGCCGAGGCAGTGAGACCCCTGTGGGGGTCCATGATAAGACTGGTAGCCGCCAACCAACTGCCGGTTCCTGTCGCTGGAGTGGTTTGGATGCAGATGACGCTGTGTGGCAAATCCCTCGGCCGCCGGGGAGTGATCCTAACTCAGGAGAAAACCAACAACAAACACCCAGTCACCCTGGGTATGAATATACTGCGGGAGTTCGGCAATGTACTCTTTAATGACCCCACGCAAGAGACCCTGAACCAGTGGGGCTCCTTCATGCCCCAAGGGCAGGTCTTCCAGCAGTTGGTGCGGGGGGCGCGAGTTCTCCAGGACTGCCAGGAGGGTGAGGTACTGGGAAAAGTGATTGCGCCAGCAGCTCCCCCACTCGTGCTGCCACCCAGGCAGACGGTAGTGGCCCAACATATACCGGCCCCGGTACCTCTGGAGGGCGTGGAGATGCAGGTGGAGCCAAGCTTCTTGGAACGCCTGCACCCTGGCATACTGGTGGCCCGCACCCTGGCCACTGTGCAGAGGGGGACCGTCCTGGTGCGCTGTGTCAACCTCGAAGACCAAGACATCGTCCCAAGGCCCCGGGCCGAAATGGCGAAGCTCGTGAGGCCTTTGGAAGAGGTGCTGCCAGCCCCTGGGATCCAATTAAAGGTGCAGCCCGAGGACCCTTGGGCGGTGACTATTCGATCTCTGCAGACTGCCGGGTCCTCGGCCCAGGAAAAGGGCCGAACCATCCTGGAGAGGATGCGGGCCGAACTCTCTGGCCTGACTCCAGCCCAAATCCTCCAGGTGGAAAACGCTACTCGGGCAGTACCAGGAGGTGTTCGCCAGCCATGAGGACGATTTTGGATGTACCACCGCCATTACACATGGTATTCCCACGGCAGGGACGGCTTCCATCAGGGAACGATATAGACAGATCCCTCAACTATACCAGGAGGTGAAAACATTACTGGGCCAAATGCTGCGAAAGGGGGTCATCCGAGAAAGCCAGCTTGGTCTCCTATTGTTTTGGTTCGCAAGAAGGATGGCACCCAACGGATCTGTGTGGACTATCGGAAATTGAACGCCTGCACCATCAAAGACTCGTACCACTGGCCCGCATAGAAGAGTCCCTGTCCGCATTGGGGAAAGCAACATACTTCTCAACTTTGGATCTGGCCAGCAGGTACTAGCAAGTGCCAATGTCGGAGGAAGACAGGGCCAAGACTGCGTTCATCCTCCTGTTCGAGTTGGGCCTGTTCGAGTTCAATCGGATGCCGTTCGGGCTGGTCAACGCCCCAGGAACTTTCCAACGGCTGATGGAGCGGTGCTTAGGAGATCTCAACTTTGAAGCCACACTGATATATCTGGATGACATCATCATCTACGCCACCATGTTCGAGGACCATCTGCGGGGTTGGGACAGGTGCTCGGCCGGCTGCAGAAGTATGGGTTGAAGGTAAAACCCCAGAAATGCCACCTGTTTCGCCCCCAGATCGAATATCTGGGTCACACCTTCTCCGCCAAAGGCGTTAGACTGTCCCTGGAAAAGGTTGCCGGAATCCAGGGGTGGCCTACCCCTGAGACGGTAAAAGACGTGTGGGCCTTCCTGGGGTTGGCCGGATACTACCATCGTTTCGTAAAGAATTTTGCACGTCGTGCGCGGGCCCTGCAAGACCTGCTAAAGGGGGCTCTCGCCGGGGCGAATGGGCAGAAGATTCAATGGCATGAACCGCAAGAAGCAGCCTTCCAAGACCTTAAGGCTGCACTCTCGGGGGCCCCGATGTTAGCTTATGCGGATTTCTCGCAGCTGCTCCTACTGCACACCGACGGGAGCCTTCACGGGCTGGGAGCTGTATTGTAACAAGTTCAAGATGGTCGGGAGAGAGTGATCGCTTATGGCAGCCGATCACTTCATGACTCCGAATGTAATCCCAACAATTACAGCTCCTTTAAGCTCGAGCTCCTCATGGTAGTGTGGGCCATGACGGAGCAGTTCTCAGAGTGCCTTGCGGGCTCCGAGGTGGTGATACGGACCAACAACAACCCGCTGGCCCACCTTGAAAATGCCAAACTAGGGGCCCTAGAGCTGCGATGGGTGCCTGGATGACCAAGTTCAATTGCAAAATCATTTACAAGAGAGGAGCAGAGAATGTACACACTGATGCCCTCTCCAGGATCCGGCATGCAACTCCAGGGCAAAGCAGATGTGGCGCCCCTGAGGCTTCAGTCACCACAGAGGTACTGCAACTTCGCCTAAGGTGTAGTGCCCCACCATCCAGGTAGGCTGGGAACTCCTTTCCGCATTCCAACACCTGCACCCCACACACAGGATAGTTCAGCAGGGACCCATCCATGCTTTATGCTGGAAAGATCATAGGGTGCCTTTTGTGGTCCCTGGCTTCGTAACACGAGAGGTGCTGGGGAGGCGGGTGGAGTTAGATATAAAAGAGAGGGAAGGTGTAGGATTTCAGGTCAGTCTGGGGTGAGTCCCAGAGAAGGATGTCAGTCAGATGAGGGTCTGAGAGAGAGAGAGAGAAGGCTGACAGCAGGTCAGCCTGAGAGGAGCTCAAGGCGGAGGGAGGCAGTCAGTCAGGAGAGGTTGAGGACTGGTCTTAGTGGAACGAGCTCCCTAGGGAAGGAAGAGAAGGAGAAAGAGACGTAGACTGGAGACTACAGATTCCATAAGAGAGATAGAACAGATCGGAATGAAGGAGAATAGAAGGATGGTGGGAAGCTGGTTGAAGAAAGATAGAGAACCCTTCCAGTCCAGAGAGCGCAAAGGCCGGGGCCCGGTCCCTGAGGTTGATTGGATCTTTATGTCCAGCAACAGACACCGGAGGAGTAGTGAGCCTCTAATGCCTTGCTCCCATCATAGACTTGGGACACAACAGCAACTGAATAGAGAGCCGGGAAGCAGTGAGGAGTCCCCGAAGCAGGCTATTGCTGTCTGTCATACAAGTAAAGACTAGGAAGACCAAGAGAGAGGCATTCCGGGGTTACTGAGTACTGGAGTGCTTTGCCCCTAAAGGCGCTTTGGAGGAGTCGTTCAATAAGGTACATGTTGGCAGAGTGCGGAAGGGAGAATCCTATCCTGCCTGGAGGTTGGCTGGAGCCCTGACCTCGAGAACACAGTACGGAGGCAGGCAGTTGAGTGAACTGCAAACAGTGAGTAAAGCTTTGGAACCGTATACTCGGGTGTCCTCCAGTTATTCCCGCACCACTACACCTGGGTACCAGCCTCCATACCATTCTTCCTCATCCATTGCACCTACACTGCCCTGGGACTACAGCTCCACTTGTGGGGAGCTATACCATCTCTGCTGCACCACACCATCAGTCCCAGTGGATCTGTATGCAGGGTTGGCTTACCATCTTACTTGCCAAACACCACGGGTGGCGTCACAAACTATTCTAATAAACTTTAACACCTTTAACATTACCGCCATTGATATTGGGCGCCCAGGGCCACGGACCGGGTCGCCGCTGCTGTGACACATTCCCGCCTTGACACCGGCCCGGTACCGAGTACCCCGCTGCCCTGGGTGTGCGAGGGCGACCCACAGAGATGACGAATTAGAAGTAGAAGAAACGCCTTTCGCTCTGGCCCCCGCCGTACTCACAGCTACCACCCAAGAGCAATCCCATCTAGGACCCCTCAGGGGTATGCTGGAACAATCTCGTGACAGCAGCAGCAAGAAGACAGAGAAATTGGGTCCCTACGCCAATGGTAGCCACCGGCAAACTACCTACCGACGCCTAGAGGCAAACCTTGACTCAGGACATATCGCTAATGCTATGCCAGTGCGAAAAATTAGTCATCAAGAAAGGACTATTATATCGCAAGGCGGTATCACGGACGACATCCACAACAACGTGGCAGGTAGTAGTGCTCGGTGAACTGGCCCGGGAAGCCCATGAAAAAGGGGCCCATCCTGGAGCTCAAAATACCTTCCAGTGGTTGCAGCAAATGGTCTACCACCCTCGCTTACAAACGGCAGTGGAGGAAGCCTGCCGGGTGTGCCGCCTGTGCGAGCTGACCAAACCACCCGCACAACGGGCCCCGGTACAGACAATAGTAACATCAGCTCCCCTCGAACTCTTGATGGTGGACTATTTAACCATTGGCCCCGCACACCAGGGGTATGAACATTGTCTCGTCATGGTGGATCATTTCACCAAGTTTGCCATGGTAACCCCCATCCGAGATCAAACTGTGGAGTCCGCTGCCTATGCGATTTGCAAAAACTTCATCCAAGTGTACAGCTTCCCCCAATGGATACATTACGATCAGGGAGCGTGTTTCCTGGGGAAAGTCATGGAGGAATTACACCGCCTCGATGGCATCGACAAATCCCAAACCACGCCGTACCACCCGCAGGGAAACGAGGCCTGCGAACTATTTAATCAAACACTCATCCAATTGTTTCGCACCCTGGAGAGCAACCGGAAGGCCCGCTGGCCTGAGTACGTTCCTGAACTCGTGTGGGTATATAACAACCGGGTACACCGAGTCACCAGCTATACCCCCTACTCGCTGCTATTTGGGTGGTAAGGCAAAGGGATCACGGAGGTGGAATTGAACCCGGAAGAACCACAACCCTGGACAGGGGTGTCATCATGGGTCCGGAACCACCGGCACCGACTACAAACCCTCCACCGAATCATCCATACCAAACTCCAGGACCTAGCACATCCATGGGGGACTCTGCCTCCACCCATCGACCTCCAAGCTGGTGATTGAGTACTCCTGCTGGACCAACGTCCTCAGAACAAGTTGGAACCCCGGTGGGAAGAGGGTCCCTATCGAGTATTGCGCCGAATAAGCCCCGACAGGCCCATGTATGAGATACAACCTGAAAAAGACAGAGCTCCCCCTACTCACACTGTGCACCGTAATATGTTGCGGCCCTACTCGTCCACTGACCCCATACGACCCAAAACCACTCCCCAGGCCCCCGAACCCCTGCCAACGGTTTGGGACCTGGACGACGAGGAAGACTTCCCAACAGTACAAACGGGTCCTCCAAGGAATGATATCTCCGCAGGCCCTGTCGACCCGCCAGGACCAACCAGCCCACCACCTTCCACCACCCCTGAGAGCTCCACCGCAGTCGAACCAAGACGCTCCGAGCGGTCAACAGCAGGCAAACCCCCCGAACGTTACAAACAAGACCAGTTCGTATGGCAGTGAGAACTTTCGTCTCAAAAAGCCAACCCAGGCCCACTCAAGCCTTCGCCCGAGGACTGGCGAGCATACAGGATGGGGGAGTGTAGGAGGAAGGGCCCCCCGCCGCGTGTCGGGCCGGAACCAAGGGGACTGTCACCAAGGTTCCTAGGGGGTCTGTTTCCGGGGGACAGAATTAGAGGACGGATGACAGAGACTTCCAGAATGGTTGGGGGAGGAGCTAATATAAAAGGGGCAGAGGACGCTAGCAAGAGTGAGTCTTCTTCTTCTTTTTCATTTTTATATAGCGCTAACATATTCCGCAGCGCTTTACAGTTTGCACACATTTTTCATCACTGTCCCCGATGGGGCTCACAATCTAAATTCCCTATCAGTATGTCTTTGGAGTGTGGGAGGAAACCGGAGTACCCGGAGGAAACCCACGCAAACACGGGGAGAACATACAAACTCCTTGCAGATGTTGTCCTTGGTGGGATTCGAACCCAGGACCCCAGCACTGCAAGGCTGCAGCGCTAACCACTGAGCCACCGTGCTGCCCATGTCAGCAGATTGACAGAGGAGGAGCAGGAAACCTCAAGCGCGCCAGAGACTAAGAGCCTCCAGCAGCCACCAGAGAGGAGGACAGCGGCAGGAGAGATGGAAGGGAGATTCGCTGTGGAATGCAGGGAGACGGCACCGAGCCAACCGACCAAAGATCACCGCTTCGCTCCAGTCCACTGATGCGGCCTGCCCGCTGCCCCCCGTGGCCGTTGCCACTTCACTCCAGCCCGCAGCTGCCGCCCACGGCCGTTGCCGCTTCACTCCAGTCCGCGGCCTATCCACTGCCGGCATGGTGTGGCCTGCCCGTTGCCGCCCGCAGCCGCCACCTGCCCCTCGCCATCCCCTGGACTCCTAGCACAGCCCCAGGCTGTGCCAGTGGCCTACCAGCCGCCACTCCGCATCACTGCGGCCCGTCCCTACCCGGGGGCCGCGGTCTCCATCCTCCCGCCAACAGGCGATATCCCGCTGCTTCCGCGGGGAGTTACCCCGCCAAAGGACTCTCCTAGGGCCTGTTGTGCCCCCACCTCACCGGGGCGTAGGAACGCCCGAAGCCTCCGCCAGATCTTCAGCGGCTGGGCCCAGAGGCTGCAACGCCGAAGCATCATCGTACAGCACACCAGCTAAGTGACACATAGTAACTAAGGACCCGTAGTCGGCCATACCATAATGACCGGCCTTTGCCGGGTTAGTCGTGTTCTCAATACCCGTGTTTCTTTGTGTTTGATCCCTGCGAGGACAATTGTTATCTTGTTTGGTTGCTCAGGATAGCCCTATTGGCATCTATATATATATAAAAGCCACCACCAAAAGTTATATCCTTCTCGTGTCTCGTCACTGCATCCCGCGTTCCTGCTGTACCGAGGAAATTGCCCCCAAAGAATCAACACGGAGGACTGTGGACAACAAACAACTTATATAAGAAAACAGGCGCTCCAAGAGGTTTTATACTTTAAAAATAGATTTTTATTGAACAATGTCATTACACAAGTTAAAAAAGGGATGATGACATACAGAAAAAAATAAATGCAAAACTTTGTGCGGAGACGAAAAGTTTTTTTGCCCTATATGTGCTTATAGATATCAAAATCCAAAAGAATTTTTTGCCAATAAGTATATAATAATGCAAATACAGACATTTGAGGTCTAAAAATTACAAATCATAGCTAAGGGCACAAAACGAATCCAAGAGGACATCTGGCCAAGGTTCAATATCTATGCAGATTTGCAAAATAAAGATTGCACCAGTCGTTATTCATAAATATAGTGCACAGCCTATAAGTCACTTTTTTTCACACCATGGTCTAACATGCTTGGAAAATCCATGCAAATGGAACAAATAAATAATGCTAAGTGCTATACAAAAAGTAAAGTAGAGGTGAAAATATTTACCAGATGTCCAGAGGCCGCCACAAAGTACCCCCTGACGCGCGTTTCGAATTTCTTCCTCAGAAGGGGTGCTGTACCTACAATGCATCCAACGAACCTTAACACATTCATCACCTGTTCTGTTCTTTCACTACCTCTGCCGAAAATCCACAGTCATCTGAGATGGTCTTCTGTTCTTCCTCCATTACAACACGAGTTCAATCTGACACCTGGGGGGACATCGTGACGTGCGTTGCTCCTTCATGTAACCCCATGGGGCCAATCACAGAACCCAGATTATACTCACACTCTAGAATAGAGGAGAACACATTGGCAGAAAAAAACCTGAAGACTGGCACAGGGGCAGCAGCATAAGAACAGGTTGGGCTCACTCTCACTTGTGATTAAATGGGAGAATGCAATTCGATGAAAAATTGGACTGCATTTGTTCCAATTTAATCCTATGCTTGTGTTCTCAATGTTTTTTTCCTGTTCCGATCGGATTGGAAAAAAAATGCAGCGTGCTGCAACTGCATTCTGAATTCAGATCGTATGCACCCATACAAGTCTATGGAAGCATGTGAAACATCGCACTGCAGTAGGAAGCAGAGGAGATGGAGAAATTAATTTGATTCACTCATCTCTACTTATCAGGTTTGTTTTTTTTTCCTATTTTCTTTGAATTTGATGCAGATGTATTTGCATTATAGAGACCAACCATTTGTAAGCACAGTAAATGAAATGCCCGCTCTCCACCTTAGTGCGAGGTATACACTGCCTCATTCATTGACAATAGATGTTGTGAGTCACTAATAGAGCAATTACGTACTGGTGTTTAATAGACGGCACACCTCTTGTCAGTACAATTGGCAATGTAGGAGTCACTGCTTTTGCAAATAGCCAAGTATTTAACCCATCACTATAAACTGATTCTTAATGTACTGTAGACACATCAGAAATTCTTAGAAATCTTAAGTCCGAAGTCTTAGTTGCTCATAGTTTCTTACAGTTTCTCTGTGTAAGTCATTTACAGCAGAAAAATGTCTAAAGATTACAAATGGGAGCAGTGTAATATATAAAGAAACAAAATGACTGACGCGTGTTCTTGTCATTGTGCACGCCAAGAATTGTGTGGGGCTGCAGTACCGGTTTGGTAAATTTAGCACTGAGATGAGAAAAAAACAAACAAGTCAGCCATTTTTTAAAAAAAGAGAGAAGTGGAATATTGACACCAGGGGAGGACATATCAGTGGTGCAACCTGTGCAGCCACACAAGGGCCAAAAGATGTAAGGGGGCCACTAATACCTCCAAAGAAGGGGGAATTGTGCATTAGGCCTGGATCACACATTCCTCGCATGTGTGATCCCGGCCTTATGATGAGGTCCTGGGCTGCAGGGGCCCTTTTCTGTCTGTGTCCAACAGTGATTGACATGTGCCTCAGCTTTGGAGAATAAGCTTGGGGCTGTGATACAGGTCGTGTGGCCAAAGATTGCTGTATGTAATTAGGGTCGCATTACGCCGCACAAGGTCCTGCAATTGTGACAAGCAAGTCGCAAAAAATACAATTAGTTTTGACTTTTTGTGACTTGTTTTTGTGTGGTGCTTAGCAAATTGCAATGTAACTTCATTCGCTTACATTATGCTTTTATCTAGCCGTGGTGTTATTTGGCCACACGACCAATGTCTGAGCCTATAGAACGATAAAGCTACACAGCACTTAGGCCATGTTCACGTGTTCAGTATTCGGTGAGTTTTTTACCTCAGTATCCGTAAGCCAAAACCAGGAGTGGGTGATAAATCCAGAAGTGGTGACGGATTTCTATTATAGGCCGGGGTCAGACTTGCAAGTACAATGCGAGAAACTCGCACGAGTCTCTCGCATCAATACCCGGCAGCAGACATACATGCAGCTGCACACTCCGATCCCGAGCGCCGGCAGCAGCGTCGAGTATTGATGCAAGTTTCTCGCCTTATACTTGCAAGTCTGACCCCGGCCATACTTTTCCTCTAAAGCCGGGGTCACACTAACCAACGCAAAATACGGTCAGTATTTTACATGCGTAATACGGATGAATGGCCCCTAAATAGTGCTCCGTATGTCATCCGTAATCAAGGTGTGGTCGCGTATTTTGCGCATGTCAGCATCCGTATGTAAGGCCTGTTTCACACTTGCTTTTTTTTGCAGCGCGCTTTTCCCGCAAAAAAACGCATTGAAAAACGCATACAAAAGCATACAACTGCTGTGTTTTTTTCAAGCATTTTTATGAGCATGCATGAAAAAAACGCAGCGTTTTTATGCGTTTGTATGCGTTTTTAGTGCGTTTTTACCGCGTTTGTGTTTTTTTCCAACATTAGGTGGCCCCTCACACTAACCCAAACCATGACTTTACTAACCCTGACCCTAACCCTAACCCTAACCCTGACCCTAACCCTAACCCTTAACCAAACCATACTTAACCCTAACCCTGACCCTAACCCTTAACCAAACCATACTTAACCCTAACCCAAACCCTAACTTACCTTAACCCTAACCCTAACCCTAACCCTAACCCTTAACCAAACCATACTTAACCCTAACCCTGACCCTAACCCTTAACCAAACCATACTTAACCCTAACCCAAACCCTAACTAACCTTAACCCTAACCCTAACCCTTACCCTAACCCTAACCCTAACCCTTAACCAAACCATACTTAACCCTAACCATGACCCTAACCCTGACCCTAACCCTAACCCTGACCCTAACCCTTAACCAAACCATACTTAACCCTAACCCTGACCCTGACCCTAACCCTTAACCAAACCATACTTAACCTTAACCCTAACCCTGACCCTAACCCTAACCCTGACCCTAACCCTTAACCAAACCATACTTAACCCTAACCCTGACCCTAACCCTGACCCTAACCCTAACCCTGACCCTAACCCTTAACCAAACCATACTTAACCCTAACCCTGACCCTAACCCTTAACCAAACCATACTTAACCCTAACCCTGACCCTAACCCTAACCCTGACCCTAACCCTAAACCCCCTTAACTAACCCTAACTTTACCCAAACCCCTAAATTCCATTGTCTAAACTAATGGTAAAAAAAAAAACGCATGTGCAAAAAAACGCATACATAAGGCTGGTTTCACATTTGCGTTTTTTTGCGCTGGAAAAAAACGCATATGTGCGCATGCGTTTTTTCCCCTATATTTAACATGGGTGCGCATACCTGCGCGCTGGTAAGCGCATGTATGCGATTTTCATGCACTGCGTTTTTTTGGGGTGTGCGTTTGTATTT